>NC_139550.1:605000-799502 GCF_965153285.1 Podarcis tiliguerta
TCTTTAGAGGCCCTCAGGTGAGGTGGGAGGTAACAATCGATTTCCCCATTTGTGCACCTAGAGAGGTTCACCTGGTGCCTTCTTGTCACCAGGTGCCAGGTTGTTGTTAATGGTAGCATATATTTTCATTAATGTTTCATTCTTGATTAAAATCCAGCATGTTTTAAAAGCTTTTTTGCTGTTAGTTTTAATTGTTTTGTAAAGTTGCCCCAGAGCAAGGGTCAGCAACCTTTTTCAGCCGTGGGCCAGTCCATGATCCCTCAGACCATGTAGTGGGCTGGACTATATTGGGGGGGGGGGGGGATGAACGAATTCCTATCCCCACAAATAACCCAGAGATGAATTTTAAATAAAAGCACACATTCTATTCATGTAAAAACATGATGATTCCCAGACCGCTTATGGGCCAGATTGAGAAGGCGATTGGGCTGCATCTGGCACACGGGCCTTAGGTTGCCTACCCCTGCCCTAGAGCAAAAGAATGTTTTTGTAATAAATTGTTGGCATCCATCTGTCTCGAGAGACAACTGAGTGCACTTAGAATCATAGAATCATAGAGCTGGAAGAGACCACAAGGGCCATCGAGTCCAACCCCCTGCCAAGCAGGAAACACCATCAGAGCACTCCTGACATATGGTTGTCAAGCCTCTGCTTAAAGACCTCCAAAGAAGGAGACTCCACCACACTCCTTGGCAGCAAATTCCACTGTCAAACAGCTCTTACTGTCAGGAAGTTCTTCCTAATGTTTAGGTGGAATCTTCTTTCTTGTAGTTTGTATCCATTGCTCCGTGTCCGCTTCTCTGGAGCAGCAGAAAACAACCTTTCTCCCTCCTCTATGTGACATCCTTTTATATATTTGAACATGGCTATCATATCACCCCTTAACCTCCTCTTCTCTAGGCTAAACATGCCCAGCTCCCTTAGCCGTTCCTCATAAGGCATCGTTTCCAGGCCTTTGACCATTTTGGTTGCCCTCCTCTGTACACGTTCTAGTTTGTCAGTGTCCTTCTTGAACTGTGGTGCCCAGAACTGGACACAGTACTCCAGGTGAGGTCAAGTCAAACCACTGCATTAGCAGCACTGAAGTGTCCTCTCCTGGGCTCAAGACTGAGCAGTGTGTCTGGGGGTCCTGGGCTGCCCAGATGACAAGACCCCCCCCCCTTGGCCTCACTGATGTGGTCCAAAGGAAAGCACAGCTATATGTTTGGCACCAGCTTGGCTGCAGGAGTTGCCAGGTGGAAGCCTACAAGGCACCATTCAACTGTCTTGGGGACTCCAGATTGGTGGAGGGCTCACTCCTTAGCCTTTTCTTCTGAAGAAATGCCTCCCTAGGTTGAGGAGCCCCATCTGCCCCTCACTTCCATTTACAAACTCTCAAAAGTTGGATCCAATATTGTTTTCGCCCTCTCAACCCGCCACAGCCTGTCTTTGCATGCAGGGGAAGTCCCTAACTCACCGAGGGTTTGAGACCCATCGCCTACCCTCACCTGGTTTAGCTGGCCAGTCAAAGCCATTTTCTGGAAAGTGGCCAATGTCATCTATTGAAACCTAAGAGCCACAGGTGAGAGCTGAGTGCAGGGTGGGGACCAAAGGTGGACAAACTACCCCACAAGGAGCATGATGTGTCCCCCACCAGAGGTTCCACCCACCTAGAACACCCCATAATTTTTTATTTAATAAATAATAAAGTAGTAATGGTATAATGGCAGTTTAGCTTGTGCAATGTGTTGAATATGAGAAGGACTCATGAGAAGGACTTGGGTGTCACTGCATGTCAGAAATCATAAAGGCAAATTGCTAATATTCCTTTATTTTAAACTAAGAGAGAGACTCAAAAACTATCTCTCTGCTGCCAGAGAGACCAAATACAAAATCATTTTGTTACACTGGGTATTATATGATGGGAGGTTTTGGGGCTTTTACATTTTAAGCAAATGTAAAGGTGCACTTGGCAAATAAAAATTTGTGGTAGTTCTTTGGTTTTACGTTTACAGGTCATTCATCTTGTCAGCTGTCCATGAGTTTCTGCATGTAATATGGACCAAGACGCTGTTAACAGCTACACAGCTGCTTTCAGCTAAGCAGGAAAGAAAAATCAGAGTGACTGCACATCGGGATTCTTCGGGTTGAAATGGCTCTTCAGGGTTTCCCAGCACTTGTAGTAGTTTTTATCTAGGGAACTTTTCAGCCCCCATTTGGTGACAGCCAAGCTAAAAGAAGACTCAAACATGAAGGCCTGCAGGAAAAGTCACATAAAACGTTGAGAAAGGGAAAGTAACTAGCAACAACCGATTAATTAAATGCAAACAGAAGTTGCTTTAACAAGAGTTGTTGCACAGTGTGTTGCGCGCATGATTTGAGAGAGAATCCGTTATACACACGAGACCTTAAATTGTATCTAGAAGTATTGATAAGTCTAGCCTTTGACTACTCACGTTTACAAATTCTCATAAGGTTGCCCAGATATAGAGATGAATATTCAGAACTGGGTTGACTCAGCCATTGGAAGTCTACTGAGAAGCTGAATTTTGATTATCAGTAGAAATAAGCAGACTTTCATATACAGTGGTACCTTGGCTTACAAACACCTTGGGTTACAGACTCCGCTAACCCAGAAGTAGTACCTCGGGTTAAGAACTTTGCTTCAGGAAATCACGTGGTGGCGGCATGGCAGCAGCAGGAGGCCCCATTAGCTAAAGTGGTGCTTCAGGTTAAGAACGGTTTCAGGTTAAGAACGGACCTCCAGAACGAATTAAGTTCATAACCAGAGGTACCACTGTAGTTGTTTCATCTCATGATGCTGAATTTTAAGACTATTACCTAATTCAATTTGCGTGGTATATTTGCATGAGCATGTCACATAGAACTTGGTAACAGGCACACAATTCTGCATATACTTTGCTAGACTTGACAAATCTGAATTCTTACAAAGCCTGAATTCTTACAAAGCCTGAATTCTATTTACAAAAGGCAGCATGCCTTGGCAAGACCTCATAAAACACCACGGATTATTCCCGTGCAAGTTAGTAAATGCATAATGCCCACAAGTGATTCCTGCTCTGCATAATCAGCGCCACGTGGCTGTTGTGAAGAGAGCTTTGTTCACTACCTTGGGCTCCTTGGATGAGCCGTGGAATATAAAGGAAATAAAAAATGCAATACAGTGGTACCTCGGGTTAAGAACTTAATTCGTTCTGGAGGTCCGTTCTTAACCTGAAACTGTTCTTAACCTGAAGCACCACTTTAGCTAATGGGGCCTCCTGCTGCCGCCGCGCGATTTCTGTTCTCATCCTGAAGCAAATATCTTAACTTGCGGTACTATTTCTGGGTTAGCGGAGTCTGTAACCTGAAGCCTGTAACCTGAGGTACCACTGTATGTCTATAGTCTTAACATCTAACACATTCAAATTCCTTTGTAGTCTCAGGCTGCTTGGAAACCCCTTTGCACCTCAGGTTTAAAAGGAAGAAGACGCCCCCCCCCCTTTTTCCATGTTGACTTGGGACACCCATTCATCTGTGAAGCCCCCTTGGGCTTCCTTAAGGCATTATTTTCGTAGAATCAGCATTGTGTTGTTGGAAGGGACCCCAGGAGTCCTTAGCTCCTGCAGTGCAAGAATCCCACCCACAGTCGTCCCTGGCTGAGCTCTTGGTTGCCTTCTTTTGGCAGCCCACAAACCACCTGACTAATAGAGTTCGTTCTCTGGCTAGCTAGACATTTTACTTCTCTCTCCCAATCTTTTGACTGGTCAGAAGTTATTCCCTCTTGTGGATCGCTTCCTGTGTAAAATAGGAATGACTCTTGCTGCCCCAATGGGCAACTCTTCCATTTGACTCTCCGCCTGGAGAGCAAGCTGGAAGAAAACCCCACATTGCAGCTGCTAGGCTCTTACCATGGTTCCTTCTGCAATTCTCTCGGGCACCAGCTTGCTTGTGCTCGCCTTCTCAAAACAAGCGCCATCTGGCCCGTGGGGCGTCATCATACTGTGCAGAGTGGCACCTCCAGCAACAAATCCTTCTTCCTTTGCCTCATAAGTCCCTTTGATCAGGCCCATAAACTCACTCATGCAGTTCCCTGTGGAAATTAAAAGGGGGGGAAGTCACAGCTGGTCTGCAATTTGGCCACCGTGGGAGTTGGTCAACTATGTTGTAGAGGCTCAAGTCTGTCGTAGAATTGGAGATATCTGAACCACGTTACAGATGCTTTGAGATGTGATGGCCCTTACCCATTCATTATTAAATTAAGATTTTCTAATTCTTTAGAAAAAGAATTATTGAGATCTCAATTTCAGCCACACAGGAAACTGTTTTAACTGCTATAGCAAGGGTGTCTCTGGATCTTAAATTGAGGCTCATACAACAAAAAAATAATATTTAGAATATACTGGACCCCATTATGTTTGTTTAAAAAAGGGCTGTCTGACTGTTGGAAATGCAACGGGGACAATGCTTCTCTAAAACATTTGTTTTTTCATTGTCCTGTATTGAAAGATTTTTGGCAGAAGGTAACTGAAACCATCAACAGAACTGTACGGAACAACCTTACATTTACAAAGCAAAATATCCCCTTGAATTATATACCCAACACATGGAACAAAAGGACAATATGAGTGGACTCTGTGACCTGACCACAGCAAAAAAGACTGATACTGATGAATTGGAAAAATAAAAATGCTGCTCCCTTCTACGATTGGATTGAAGACTTATACAAACTCACAATATATGAACAACTTGCACATAAACACAGACTTGCTATGGACAAATTTAATGATATTTGGAATCCATTCTAACAAATACTATAATAGGTTGTGATCTGGCGAAGTACAAAAACAACCTTGAAAAAAACATTTAAATTAAGCTTTTACAGCTGTTTTAAAGAATGAATAAGCAGCAGGCCACTTTATTGTACTTCCCTTTATGGTGGTTTAGAGGAGACTGTCTTTTATCCAGTCACCACTTATCCCTCTTTCCAGGTTCTGTTGAAGAGACAGCTAGGCTAGCAACGAAACTCTGCTAAAGGAGGTCTTCTATCTGTTGTGCAGAACTGAAGCCTTTGTGGATGTATCTGTCAGGGACCATGCTGAGAAGGGCTACCTGAGGAGGAATGGTGCCTCCCCCTGCTCCTGTTCAGGATCCTGAATCTTCCCAGGAACAAGAGGACAGTATAGATTTGGAACAGCGGTTTGCAGAGGGGCATAGTTCAGAAGGCAGAAGCTGGGAAGTACTGTGTGGGGAACAGCTAGGAGCCGAAAAACTGGAAGAGAGAAAGTTAACAGACTCACTGTTGCTAGAAAGCGTCCAGCCGCTTAGCCCAAGGTCAAGGAGAGCAGATAAGGTGGCAGCACAGAAAGCACAATGGTTGCGAGATCAGGTTGCAAGAGGCGGGACCAGGGAGGAAGTGGGTAGAACCCTTAATTGGGAGGACCTTCATTCCTAGGAATGACTTCTTTGTTCTCTCGCTGTGATCATTAAAATTTCTAACTGGTAAGAGACTCCTTTCGCTTTGTTCTGCTTATCTACTTGCCCAAAGGGGCAGGAGAGGAAGCCGATTCCCCAAAGACTGACAGGATCTACTGTAACAGTTTCACAGCATAGCAGAGCAAGTGACAGACATACTGTGGTAATAAGGTGGACGGAAAGTCTTGGTGGCCACTGCCCAGCGGGGTGGGAATATAACAAAGTCAGCAACCGCCACTCCAGGACGAGTTGACTTTGCCGTCAGGACAGTGAAAATAGAAGGATCCTGCAAACAGAAAGAAGATTGACAGGTTATTTAAACAGGGCCAAGTGCTAACCTGATACATGAGATATATTGTATGAGACAGGCAAGGCATATCTCCTAGAGTACGTCTCATTGATTCTGTGATGGCCTGGGACTCGGACTCAGACTCGGAACCAGAGGAGTCCCAGTCTGCACTGGATCCTTTGCCTCAGGCATCATCTGAACCAAGTCTGGGGCCTGATCCTGAAGAGTCCCAGTCTGCACAGGTTCCCCTACAACAAGCACCAGCTGGGCCGAGTCAGGGGCCGGAGCCTGCCCTGGCTCCAGATGCGGGGATGACCTCATTGCCTTCAGCTGGGCCATCACTTACAGCTGCTCCACTACCGGTTGGGCCAGGGGAGGCTGAGGCAGCCTAGTCACCCACTGACGTCTCCCGAGCTGCAGAGACTCCTCAGGTCTGCGAGAAGGAGAGACCGGAATACTCGCAGGAGGAGTGCTCGCCTCCAGGCGAAACAAGGAGGTGAGTCGCCGGGGGATCAGGACCGGCCGTTATCCCAACAAAGATAAAAGGCTGTCGGACCTCGCCCCAGGTTGCTGGAGCAATGTTACTTTATGCCAGATCCTGCCTGAGATCCTGTACCTGTCCTTGCCTGGTTTCTTGCCTTGTGTCCTGCCTTGGCCCTGTTGGACTGTCTCCTAGCGGAGCCTTCGGATTCTGGACCGGACCTGGACCGTGTTTCTCGGGTTACCCCCAGGCCCAGCACAGATTCCAGCATGAATTATATATTCCCAAGGTGGGGTTTTAGCCTCCAAATGTACTTATATTATTATTGCTACAGGACTACTCTCTCCCTTGATTCCAATCTTGCCTTTGACGGTGCTGGCTTTGGAAAGAATTACCGTATTTTTTGCTCTATAAGACTCACTTTTTCCCTCCTAAAAAGTAAGGGGAAATGTGTGTGCGTCTTCTGGAGCGAATGCAGGCTGCGCAGCTATCCCAGAAGCCAGAACAGCAAGAGGGATTGCTGCTTTCACTGCACAGCCATCCCTCTTGCTGTTCTGGCTTCTGAGATTCAGAATATATTTTTTCTTGTTTTCCTCCTCCAAAAACTAGGTGCGTCTTGTGGTCTGGTGCGTCTTACAGAGCGAAAAATACGGTACCAAACAATAGAATGTTTCCTAAGGTGAGACTTCAAACTTACCCAGGACATCCAGAAACTTACCGCATGGTCGAAAGCCACAGAATTAATGACCATGAAATTGCTGAGATTGTACTTGTATGGGGTGTAGTTTCCATGCCAGGCCACAACATTGAATGGAGAAGAGCTCTGTAAGATTAAGCAGAATGCCAGCACCTTTACTTGTGCAAAGTGTCTGGTATTTATGGAGATTAGAGAATGTAACGGGTACAGTCTTAACACATCCACGCCCCTTAAATGTATATTTTATCTTTCTGTTACAAAATTGTACACATAGAAATTGTAAAACATGACATGACTGGGGGGAAATGGGTCACTAGGGGGGTAAAATACGAAACATATTATTTTAAAGTAAATAATAATGTGGTGATTACAGTAAACCAGTTCCATAATCTCCATTATCTGCTCACTTGCAAACAGACAAGCTCTGCCTGCTCCTGCGCATCGCTTCTCCTTTGTATTTGGGACGGGGTCTTACCTGCATCCCTGATTCCGGCAATTTCTGATTGGTCATCTTTGTCATGGGGGTAGGAACCTGGTCATGGATTCCATGGTGGGCTCCTCACCCGCCAACGACCCACTCCAAACTGAAGCCCATTGGAAGTTCCCTTGTGGGTTTCCCTTACTGCCTGAAGAACCTGCCTTCTGTGCTCCAGTTCCACTCACCTCACCAAACCTCCAAAACATTGCAAATCTGCTTAACCAGATTCCTTTGCTCGCCTTTGAACTTTTTAGCTTTGCCTCGGTGGATATGCCCAGAACTTGCATGGTTTAATCAGTGTGGCGGACTGCATTTAACACCTCAACCCTTAGACTGACATTGAATGAAATGCTTCATTTTCTAAAGGGAAAACTGTCGTGTCCGAACCTGCTGTGCTGTAAAGAGTTTCCCCTGGTACTTGTTGACAACCGTGTAGCCCTCAGCTACTTGGCGATCTTCGTACCAGGCAACTGGCACAAGGAAATCTCGTGGGTTCGCCAAGCCATTGGCACCTGGTAAAGGAGGGCACAATCAGGTCTTTGTAACAAATTGTATAACTGGGCACTCGGAAAATATATATACACACACACACGCACACACACACACAGTATAAAAAGGTAAAGGTAAAGGACCCCTGACAGTTAAGTCCAGTCACAAACGACTCTGGGGTTAAGGCGCTCATCTCGCTTTACTGGCCGAGGGAGCCGGCGTACAGCTTCCGGGTCATGTGGCCAGCGTGACTAAGGCGCTTCTGGCAAACCAGAGCAGCGCATGGAAACACTGTTGACCTTCCTGCTGGAGCGGTCCCTATTGATCTACTTGCACTTTTATGTGCTTTCGAACTGCTAGGTTGGCAGGAGCAGGGACAGAGCAACGGGAGCTCAGTCCATTGCAGGGATACGAACCGCTGACCTTCTGATCGGCAAGACCTAGGCTCTGTGGTTTAGACCACAGTGCCACCTGCGTCCCATAAATGTATGTATGTATGTATGTATATATATATATATATATATGTATGTGTGTGTGTGTGTGTGTGTGTGTGGAGAGAGGGAGAGAGAGAGAGAGAGAGAGAGAGAATTCAGATTAAAGTTTTACAATCACATATCCAACATAAAACATAAAAACAAGATTCCAAAGAATCTCTTGGACTTCCCTCCTCCCCTTTGTGGGTCCTATTGTTAATCATTTCCTCCTGTACCTTTTATGATAATCCAAATCTTTTATATCTCCATTATGTCCAAAATTCACCATTAAACTACAAGTGTTATTCCAATCCTACTAACAGTTTTAGCTGTTTACGACGGTTTTTAAGATAAATTATAAATTTTCCCCATTCCTTATTAAAATTTTAGTCTTCCTGATTTCTGATTCTTCCAGTCATTTTTGCCATTTCGGCATAATCCATCAGTTTAATCTGCCATTCTTCTCTGGTAGGGACTTTATCTTCTTTCCATCTCTGGGCCAATAACATCCACGCAGCACTGGGAATATCAGTCTATTCTTGGACAGCCTCAAAAGAGCTTCTCTCTACTTGAGATAAAAACATTTTATGCTGTATTGTATATTTAGATGTTACTGTAGAAAGGTTTTTGGCCAATGATTCTTGTGGAAAGTAGGGATTTCTAAGTAACAGAAAGACTTCCGTACCCTTGCTTCAAAATGTGCATGTCCTCTAATAGTTGGGAAGTATCTGGGAAATGTGAGCCAAGTCACATGATTACTACTCCTAAGCCCTGCAGCAAAACCTATTGGTAGCTCATAACGTTACCAGGTTATGTTGGTAGGATCTGGAAATATAAACTGGCCTAGAAGACCTTTGAGGTCTCTTTCAATTCTATGATTCTATAATAATTGTAACTTCAAGAGGCTGGAATTCTAAAAGGCTGCTTGGAGTACGTATCGCTCTGCTGAACCATAGCAGGGTGGGGGTCCACAGAATCTTAGCATTTGGTTTGTAACAGCAGCCACCAAGTACTTCTTGGTCTTCATAAACTTTGAGGTGGCTCATCCACACTTTCTTTCGTTCCACTGCTTTCCTCCAGGGAAAACTGCTCTTTAGTGCTCAATAAATGACAATTTTGGCTTTCTCTGGACGGACATTTGCTTCAATTGAGCACTAAAGAGTGTCTTTTCCCTGGGAAAGTGTGGGTCAAGTGGAAAACTGCTCAGACCCAGATTTCTAGCACAGGACAAGCGGAAGTGTAGACAAACCCTCTCTCTTGTTGCTTGTCTCCTGCATCTAGTGTTCAGAGATACACCGTTTCTGAATATTCCACCAAACTACCATGCTGACGATAAATGAATTTAAAGGCATGGATTTTAGTCTAAAACCCTTTTCAAAGCCATCGAAGCTAATGCATATCACCACATCTGGTGCTACTGAATTATGCATTGGGTAAATAAATATCTTGTTTTGCTTGTCCTGGAATCTTCTGCCAACCAAATTCACTGAGTAACATGGCAAATTGTAGGCTTTTGTGCAAGCCTGAAATGTGGGGTGGGAATTCAACAGTACTGCTGCGTGTGTGGACCAGCTTTCAGTTTTGGGAAATTAATATTTTACTATAATAAAAGATGGAGGAAGTATAATCTGAAACATCAATGTAGCTCTGAAATCCTTTTTCAACTTCTGGGGCCCACATTTTATTTTGTTGTTAGTAGTGCGAAGAAGAAATACGGGAAATTTTTTAAAAATTGCTCTCTGTTTTGTGATGTTGTAATGATTCTAACAGAAAGCATTATATTGTTATTGAAAGCAATAAGAATAGTCAGTAGTTACCAATAGGTCCCAAGTCTGGCAGCTCAAAATGTCCCCCATATATCTCCAGGATATAGCCTCGAGTTTCTCCCAATACTTCTACACTGAAACGCATCCCTTGCTGGGAGACAAAGAACAAAGAAAACTATTAGGAAGCTCACCTCAGGATTATTGCTTCAGGCCATTAACTAATTGACCACACCAATGACTAAGGATGTGTCAATAGGACTTGGCCAATGCAGCTTGCCTGACCTAGACTGATCCAAATAGCTAAATCACAGACATGGCACAGAAAACGTAGCTTTCTGACCTAGGATGCCAGAATGCTTAAAAAAAAAAGCATTGAGTTGCATCTTTTTGTTTCCAGTTACTGCATCATTCCAAAAAGAGCCAAATATAAGAATTTACGGAGGTGAGTCACTATAGTTTTCTTTAATGCATCATAATTTTTGGCAGAACAACTTTTAAAAAGAATGTGCTGATGTCAGAGCCGAAATAAGAGACAAGGATAAGAACATTTTCAATATTAATTGAATGAAATTTAATATCTAGCAATATCCAGGCTTCCTTCCTTCATAGAAACAGGCCACAATTTCCCAGTGAAGATGTATGCAATTCAACTTGGATGTAGAACCAAATTCAGATGTGGACGTACACTGCAGTGCTAATCTGGCCAGTGCCGGATTTACGTATAAGCTATAGCTTAGGGCCCCACTCTCATGGGGGCCCCCCAAAAAATTTGAAGGGGAAAAAACTGGATGTACATTTCCAAAATATAAGATAAAGAACAAATAAAATAAAACCTACATACAGCAACAGTGTTTTGTGTTGTGTAGGCTCCTATGATGTAAGTAATGGGCCCGCCTGCTAGCCTGCTCACTAAAATATCACTGGTTTGCTCATTTCTATATACAGGGTGCCTACATTCTGCATGGACTGGTTGCAGGGCAACATGTAGCATGCAGCTGCAGACTGCAGTGCAGCGCAGTTGAATGTAGGTCAAGCTGTTGTACCTGTTATCTAATATTAAAGATGCTTGTAGACTGATGATCAGGCAGCATGGACTGAGCGTATGAGCCTTATGCCTACTGATTGATTTCATGTAGTACATAATTTGTTGGTTGTTTTTTTTTTATCCCATTATGGTTTTAGATACCTGTTAGGTCCATAAATTACCATATAGCATATATTCAACACAAAAAACCACCAACAATTATTGTTGACAAAGGACAGAAGAAGAAGAAGAAGGGTTTGGATTTGATATCCCGCCTTTCACTCCCCTTCAGGAGTCTCCAAGCGGCTAACATTCTCCTTTCCCTGTGAGGTGAGTGGGGCTGAGAGACTTCAGAGAAGTGTGACTGGCCCAAGGTCATCCAGCAGCTGCGTGTGGAGGAGCGGAGACGCGAACCCGGTTCCCCAGATTACGAGTCCACCGCTCTTAACCACTACACCACACTGGACATATAAAGGGCCCCATTACCTTCAATAGCTTAGGGCCTCATCAAATCTCAATGCAGCCCAGGCATGTCCCTCTCCAGGGCCTGCAGTCACATGCAGAAAAGGGCAGCTATTTCCAATAAACGAAGAGCAGGCGCATGAGGCCAGCATCAATGGAGCAGCTGCACAGCTGTGGTGGTGACTCGTATGTAGGAAAAGCAAAATACAAGGAGACCCTCAGGCGGCCAACGGCTGTGTGATAGGATCCTACGGGAGTCTTGCAGCACCAACATTTTTGCCCAGAAGATCAAGGGCAACATACAAGGCTGTTTGCGTGTTGCGCTGTCCAGGGCTTACCTGAATAACACAGATCTCATTGGGCTCCACCATCAGTTTGCCAAACTCTGTAGTGATGAGCAATGTGCCTTGCTGTGGGACTGGAGGAAGGAAGCACAAACATAGATGCTGTGGGACTGGAACACATTCCTGTTCCCAGGTAACTCTCCAAAGGTAGAGTGCTTTTGTTATGTGCCTGATCCTGCCTTAGGAAAGCCACTTGGAGCAGATGGTTCTCTAATACTACAAAGAGCTGTGATTCCATTGTTATCTACTTACTCTCTGCAATCTTGCCCTTTGCTCCAAAACCCTCCCAGTCCCCTCTGTGTCAATATTGCAGCTTTAAATAAAACAGAGAGGAAAAAAGAGCAAAGAACAAATCAGAATGATAAAGGTCAGAGGGACAACTCACCAATCAGGAAGTCTCCATCGGAATTATAAAAGCATCTATAGAGGAAAAAGTAATTGCTGAGTGTTCAAAATTCAAGGTATCCACAATAGAATCTTTTTAAAAACTCTTTAAACTGATTTCAGCGAAAGTGAGTCTGCTAAGAAAATTCCACAATGCTGTGTGCACAGGTGTGGAAATAAATGTTCCTGGACTCTGGGATGTTTTTCAGTGTCATTGTTTTCAGCTCAGAGGGACACATTGAGTACACTTCCATGACAGCCGGCGCCGAGAGGGTTAGGTTAGAATCGTAATCTTTGGCATCCTAGTTTTCTATGTTCAGGGAACATGAGACGTATTCTGGGTGTGAGGAATCATGTGAGGCCCCACTCTGAAGCAGTACAACTGGGTACAAGTTTACTAGCTCAATGTCTACCATTATGGGATGTCTTTATGAGTCTTTCCTAGTAGGTTGCTTACTAGACAAGAGGGGGCCATTGTGGTGCCTCCCAATGAGGTCTCTGAACTACAACTCCCATAAGCCCCTGCCAGCATAGCCAATGGTCAAGGATGAAGGGATGATAGTTGTAGTTCATCTACATATGAAGGCACAGGCGCCAACTCCTAGGGGCCAAGGTCCTTCCACACACCCCAATAAAATATTCAAGGGTGCCTGCCCCCTAAGCTGATGGGCCTGGCCATTCAAAAGATGTGTGTGACCAAGTCATGTGATAAATCAAGTCCCCCCCCCCCCGCTTGGAGGGCAGAACACTGGCTACCCTTTTACTTCAAGACTCTGGTGCCGCAAGCAGCATTCAAAATACTTACAATGCATGGAATAGGAGAAAGGGGAAAGAAAAGAGGGATGATCAAGGACTCCAAATATTCAAATAAATCTTTATAGCCTGCCCTTCACGACAAAAGCGATTCCAGCAGTGGCAAAAATGTATAAATCTAAATCAAATAAGTGTTGGAAATGTAAAGAGAAAGAAGTTTCTTTTATCATATGTGGTAGTAAGGTTAAGGCTTACTGGGAAATGATATATAATGAAATGAAAAGGATGTTTAAAATAACCTCTGTAAAAAAACAAAGCCAGAAGCTTTTCTTTGGGAAATTATAGGGACAAAACTACCTAAAATGTATAGAAACTTATTCATGTGTGCTACTATAGTGGCAAGAATGTAACTCACCCCAAAATGGAAAGAAGCAGAAGCCCAGCAAAGGAAGAATGGATACAAAAACTTATGGAATATGCAGAAATGGTGAAACTCACCGGAAGAGTAAGAAATCAAGATAACAAACTTTTTATAAAAGAATGGAAATGGTTTATTGAATATTTACAGATAAATTGTAAACAGATAAAAACATTGGCAGGATTATTGTGATAACCTGCAGTTTCATAAGAGTATATATTTAAAGAAGATGAGTAAATGAGAAAATTAAGTTAATTTGGATATGCAGAAGATATTAAAAATAAATGTAAGGAGCCGCAGAAAGAGGGGGAAGGAAGTCAAGTTTTGAAATGTCAACATGATTGTAAAATTAGTGAACTGTATAAAATTAGTGAAATGTTTAAAAGAAACAGCAATGACAATACCACAACCCACCCAATCAACTGCAGCACAAATTGTATTGAAACAATATTTAGTATTTGCCAGAACTGTCAAGGAAAACCTTCATTGCTCATGCATTGCTCACAGACCTGTTAATCATGGAGCTGTTACAGGTAAAGATGTGAATCGCAAGTCCTTCTCGAGACCTGGGCTCACCAGCGCCACACACAGTGTGCAATCCCTACGGAAAATATGCACTTAACATTAGCATAAATCACAGGTGCCTTTGGTTAGTCTAACCCCATCCCCAAATTCTCTCCGCCTTAGATAAACACTTGCTTTCACTTTAAACAACTCTAACAACTTTGAAATCCACTCATGATTGTGGGAATGTTGTGGCCAGTAGGAGAGGATATATTGATTCAAGGAGAGGATAATATTGATTCATTATCCTTCCTCCCTCACATTAGTGAGTCAAGTAAAAAAGGTAAAGGTACCCCTGCTCTTACGGGCCAGTCTTGACAGACTCTAGGGTTGTGCGCCCATCTCACTCAAGAGGCCGTGGGCTAGCGCTGTCCAGAGACACGTCCGGGTCACGTGGCCAGCGTGACATCGCTGCTCTGGCGAGCCAGCGCAGCACACGGAACACTGTTTACCTTCCCGCTAGTAAGCGGTCCCTATTTATCTACTTGCACTTAAGGGTGCTTTCGAACTGCTAGGTTGGCAGGCGCTGGGAATGAACGACAGGAGCGCACCCCGCTGCGGGGATTCGAACCACCGACCTTTCGATCGGCAAGCCCTAGGCGCTGAGGCTTTTACCCACAGCGCCACCCGCGTCCCAGTGAGTCAAGTAGCAGAGCACATTTCCCTTATACAGCAGGAAGCTAGTTTGCAGATTCGTTTGAATCTCTTTAGTTAAGCAATCCACTCTGGCATGCCCAGATTGGATTATTCCTGGTAAGTCCCCTTTTGATCCCTCTCTAAAGAATAAAAGACACAACAGTCTTTCTTCAAAAGTAACAAGAAGTTTACTTACATTCAGTTCACAGTTTGATCCCTGAAGGCAGGTTTTGGCTTGTAGTTACAGTTACAGAGAGAGGTGTGGATTTATCCCATAGGGGGACTTATCCCATGCAGTCCAACAGAATCAAAAGGAGTCAAAAGAGCAAAAGAGGAAGATGGCTGCGTGACTGGACCTTGTGTAGGGTCTCCCGAGGTCACATCCACCTACCGGTCACATGCAGGGGGAGGATGCTCCAGACCAGGTGTAACAGGAAGTCCTCCTGGCTGGAGGAACATCCCCCTGTCTGCTTCCACTCTAGGAAAACAAGGAATGCTGTATTTGACTGCTCCAATGGATTACATCCCACAATGATGACAATTAAAAGTGGTCACTCGGTGAAGAGTTAGAGGGATACAGAGAAGTGTATTTTGTGTTTTTTTGAGGGAGGTAGGAAAGGTCTATGTCAGTTTCAGAATTTCTCAGGACTGGGATGGGGGCTGGAGGGTAGCATTATCCCAAGAATTCATACAGTTTCCCACAATTACATGTGAATTAAGCGGCAATGGGGCTGATGTAGCCTCTAGCCCCTTGGGTTGTTTTTCTTTTTACATTGGCCTGTCCAGCTATTTCAGATAGATGGATAGAAAATGTGTGCGTATATTTCATTTACATAGAAAAATTACAGTATTTTTTCATGTGATCTTAATACCTACAAGCAGAGAGGCTGAGTACTCTTTTGTTAACAAGGTTTAAAGCAGATCGCCCTTCCTCAGTTTCCTCAGCTACAAAATGTACGGCACTATTCCTTCTTATAGTTTGTATTTTTTTTTAACTTACAGTTTGGTCTTTAACTTACGGTTACAAAGTCCACCTTTCTCTGAGTGGCCTTTGGGATCTCAAAAGGTTTCCATCGCAGCTAGAATGAAAGAGAGAAATAAAAATTATTATAAGAATAAATTAGGTAAAGGTAAAGGGACCCCTGACCATTAGGTTCAGTCGTGACCGACTCTGGGGTTGCGGCGCTCATCTCGCTTTATTGGCCGGGGGAGCCGGCGCACAGCTTCCGGGTCATGTGGCCAGCATGACTAAGCCGCTTCTGGCGAACCAGAGCAGCACATGGAAATGCCGTTTACCTTCCTGCCGGAGTGATACCTATTTATCTACTTTGACGTGCTTTCAAACTGCTAGGTTGGCAGGAGCTGGGACCGAGCAACGGGAGCTCACCCCGTCGCGGGGATTTGAACCGCCGACCTTCTGATCTGCAAGCCCTGGGCTCTAGGTTTAACCCACAGCGCCACAGCTTCCCTTAAGAATAAATTATGACATCTTTAAAAGAACAAATGCTTTTTTGAATGTAGGGGTCCCTATTTTTGCCCCATCCTTTTTTCTCAATAGCACTCTTGGCCCACTAGACTAACTGCCTCAAGTCTGACCTTGGCTCTTATGATGTCAGTCCCTTCCACAGGCACTTAGCTGAGCCCAACATTTGAGAGTTCAAATTGGGGGAAATAAGTACAGTAAATGGACAAAAGTACAAAGATTCACAAAAATGTTTAGGGTTATGCAGACCCCTGCACCCCCCCAGAAAAATAGCACTGGTTACGATTATTGTCTGTATAGAAGTGATCACGCTGAGGAGGAATTTTAAATTCTCTTCTGGGTTTGAGTTCATGTGTCTCTGGCATATCAACTGCTATCTCTGTGAAACATTGGCCTTCCTGGGAAAGGAGCCAAAGGTTTCGACTTGTCATGTTATCATTATTCCTTGCACCTGTGATTACCTGATTGGGTTCAGGCTCAGCTTCATCCCAGGTATGTGTCAGGTAGCCCTGATGCACAGGCTGAAAGGGCTTGTGGCAAACAGAAGGCAGGATTCTGTACAGCCAGCTAGAGAGGAAAACAAATGCAGAGAAGTTGTGGAAACTTGGCTGACTAAATGCCTCTGCGACATGCACTACTCCAGTGCAGAATCTGTCATTGTGCTTTGGACTGCGGAAGAACTGAACAGTCTCTGCTCCCAGGAGTGAGATAGATTTTCTGGGCTGCAGTTGCTGTGTGTGTTGAGAGGAGGCAGTAGCCTTCACAGAGATCACCACCAGACATTTCCAGGACACTATTGTGCTGTATGAATGAGCATCAAAGAAGGAGCCTCTCTGGGAGGCAGGGTACATTGAATCTGCATCATCGATGTGGCCATAGCTGTGTGACTGTAAGCAGATTCCTTCCAGGGCATTCCACTCCTGCTTTCTTGCAGACGTGGACCTCTCTTTCAGGACTGATTAAGGGAGCAAGAGTTCTTAAAATCTATCCCGTAAGCCTCTATACCCTAATCCCTTAGATGAGGGAGCACTCGGCAGTTGCTCAAAGGCACTCTCCACAATTACAAGCTTGCATGTTCCAAGACTAAATAAGCCTTTCTATTGGAATCAGATCCCAGAGCAAAACACTGGGAGCCTCTGCGTTGAAGCCAAGGACAAGGTCTCCTATTGACACATTCCTCAAGGGCTTCTGCACATGAAATTGAGAAGATCCATAGTTGAGAAGATCCATTTGGGGGTGCCAAATTTTGGCCTCACTCATACAGTCAAACCTCAGTTGTCGAACATAATCCATTCCGGAAGCCCGTTCGGCTTCCAAAATGTTCAACAACCGAGGCGTGGCTTCTGATTGGTTGCAGGAGCATTGGACGTTCAGCTTTCAAAAAAGGTTTAAAAACCGAAGCATTTACTTCCAGGTTTCTGGCATTTGGGAGCTAAAACATTCCAAAACAGAGGCTTTTGGGATCCAAGGTTTGACTGTACAGTGGTGCCTCGCAAGACGAAAAGAATCCGTTCCACGAGTCTCTTCGTCTTGTGGTTTTTTCCGTCTTGCGAAGCAAGCCCATTAGCGGATTAGCGCTATTAGCGGTTTAGCGGCTATTAGCGGCTATTAAAGGCTTAAGGGATTAGCGGATTAGCTGCTAAAAGGCTATTAGCGGCTTGGATCAGCTGATAAGTGGCTTAGATCAGCTGATAAGTGGCTTAGATCAGCTGTTCAGCGGCTTAGATCAGCTGTTCAGCAGCTTAGCGAACAGCTGTTAAGCGGCTTAGGGGCTTGGGGAAAAGGGGGGGAGGGGGGAAAAAACCCAGGAATCGCAAGACGTTTTCGTCTTGCGAAGCAAGCCCATAGCAAATTCGTTTTGCGAAGCACCTCCAAAACGGAAAATCCTTTCGTCTAGCGGGTTTTCCATCTTGTGAGGCATTCGTCTTGCGGGGCACCACTGTACTACCAAATATTACCAAAGTCTACCCCTAGTCTATCACTACCAATACTAAGCAGCATCTGTGTTTTTTGAATAAAGTTGCAGTGCCTTGTAAAACACCATGCTGGTGCCAACAACATTTCCCTGTCTCCCCCTCGCTATACAACTGATTTCCCCCAATCCATGCATACCTTCTCCTGTTTGTGGATCGTGGGCAGGTGAAAGCTGACCCAGAAAGCTGCTCAGCGTACAGACCATATGGGCAGATCTGAGGGCTGTTCTAAACCAAAGCAGATAAGATGAGTTAAGCATCCATGCTTAAAAACCTTCACTGGAAACACCAACAAAAAAGTCATGGAAGGGATGAATATGGATTGGAAAAACTGTCTCAAACTACAGTTTCTCTGCTTTAAACACACTCCCAGCCACTTTTGCTCTGAGGGAGCAAAAATATCTATTTGCAAAGTCAATGGGTGGGTTAGGCCTCTAGGTAGCACTGGAAATTATCATGGACGGCTGAGTCACCCCAGAGGCTGGCCGTGGCTCCCGCTGTGAACAGCATCCTCCTCACATTTCAGGTGTCACCAATACCTGTCCTTCTGGCAAGGCTCCAGGGCAGCGTGGATCTTCAGAGCAAAACTCATTACCAAATCCTGACATGTACTGCAAAACAAAAAGTTGTTTCACACAATGAAACCAGCGTCTATAAATAGATATGCTACTTCCTCCCCCCAGCACAGACCACCCCCCCAAGCGTCTCTGTTTTCCAGGGACAGTCCCTGATTTAGAGAAGCCGTCCCGGTTTCGGATATGATCACAGAATGTCCTGCTTTTCCTTAGGATGTCCCTATTTTCACTGGAGAAATGTTGGGGTGTGTGGAGTTATCCGATACCCAAGCCGTCTGAAGGCAATCCTGTATAGGGAACTTTTTAAAAGAAATGTTTAATGTTTAATTATGTTGGAAGCTGCCCAGAGTGGTTGGGGCAACCCAGTAAGGTGCATGGGGTATAAATAGTAAAATGGTCATTATGGAATGGGACGAGCTCTGTTTTGAATTTTCATACAAATACGGAGCTGGGAATTAGCAACCCATTTCCGCATTTGTCCAAAAGAAAAAATGTCATGCTTTCTAGTTTTTATTTTGCTTACTCGTGTAATATTCGTACAGTGCTTAATGCAAATATCTTTAAAAATTCATCTGGCAACATTTTATCTTTGGTTTGGCATTTTTAAACAAAACTGGGAGATGAAAGTCCACCAGAGCATAAAAAATTAAACGATGTTCATTTATTTGAATGAGCTGAATATAAAGCTGAGTGCTCTCATTGCAAGCTCAGTTCTGGCCTACAAACCCGGACCTTTCATTGAAGAGATTAGACAGCAGGCATGGACATAGACTTTTGAAGTTGGATGGCATGAAGTGGAATATGAATAAGGTTGCTTCTCAAGCACTGTGCATAATGCATTTTCTGAAGGCCACCCTGGTGATGGCTGTCTTTGAAGAACTCCTGTTATTCTTTTACAAAATGTGGGAGGCATTCCGGGTGGGCCTACACATACAATGCAGGCTGCAAAGCTGAGAAAAATAAAAGGCTTTAGATAAATAAACCGTGCGTGTGTCCATCTCTGGATGGAAAAGAGACACACATCTGACCAGTGCTAGAACCACCCACACTAGAGACATCACCTTGCCAACAAATAGTAAAAGCCATGGTTTCCCCAGTAGTGATGTATGGAAGTGAGAGCTGGACCATCAAGAAGGCTGATCACCAAAGAATTGATGCTTTTGAATTCTGGTCCTGGAGGAGACTCTGGAGACTCCCATGGACTGCAAGAAGATCAAACCTCTCCATTCTGAAGGAAATCAGCCCTGAGTGCTTACTGGAAGGACAGATACTGAAGCTGACGCTCCAAGACTTTGGCCACCTCATGAGAAGAGAAGACTCCCTGGAAAAGACCCTGATGTTGGGAAAGATGGAGGGCACAAGGAGAAGGGGATGGCAGAGGACGAGATGGTGGGACAGTGTTCTCGAAGTGACCAGCATGAGGGAGGCAGTGGAAGACAGGAGGGCCTGGCGTGCTCTGGTCCAGGGGGTCACAAAGAGTCGGACATGACTAAACGACTAAACATGTGGTGTGAAACTCCCCAAATATCTCCTCCTTTGGTGAAAAGGAAAGTATTTCAGCTGCAAAGGCTGTTTGTGATGCACCCTCCCTGCCTCTCAGTCCAACACATGCACACATCTTCTCTGGAATAGGTAAAAGGTAAAGGTAAGGGACCCCTGGATGGTTAAGTCCAGTCAAAGCTGACTCTGGGGTTGCGGCGCTCATCTCACTTTCAGGCCGCGGGAACTGGAGTTTGTCCACAGACAGCTTTCAGGGTCATGTGGCCAGCATGACCAGCTTCTGGAGCAACAGGACACCACGACGGAAACCAGAGCGCATGGAAACGCCATTTACCTTCCCACTGAAGCAGTGCCTATTTATCTACTTGCACTGGCGTGTTTTCGAGTGGCTAGGTTGGCAGAAGCTGGGAAAGAGCAACCGGAGATCAGTCCATTGCAGGGATTCGAACCACTGACCTTCCGATCAGCAAGCCCAAGAGGCTCAGCGGTTTAGACCACAGCGCCACCCGCGTCCCCTTCTCTGGAATATTTGCATACCCTCCAAGGGTTCTGATTTCCCAGGGACAGTCTTGGAATTGTGATAGGATTGCCATATTGTTGAGCTTTTTTAAGGAAGATTTCACAGTGTTACAATTCTTCCCGGCAAGCCTTAAACTACAGTGTCCAGAATTCTTTGAGGGGGAATATATGCTTTGAATGTGCTTTAAAGGTATACTGTATCCTAGTCAGGCAGCAGATTTCTGCTAGAGCTATTTTCATGGTGCAAATAAAAAACTAAAAATCTTCCAACACATCTGGAAAGTTCTTGTTCAGTCTAGAGACTTTAGAGTTAACTGAGAGTTGTGCAAAAGCAAGACGGTATCAGTACGATTGGCTGGAAGAGGAACACCCCCCAAATACCAAGAAGACGTGTGCTGGGGGGAAGGGATGTCAAAGATTCAGCTGGGAAAG
The DNA here is from genome assembly GCF_965153285.1 of Podarcis tiliguerta. Taxonomy (NCBI): domain Eukaryota; kingdom Metazoa; phylum Chordata; class Lepidosauria; order Squamata; family Lacertidae; genus Podarcis; species Podarcis tiliguerta. Next base: position 626,195 of record NC_139550.1, read on the forward strand.
AAAAGACAGTCTGGCCTGTGAAACTGAGGGGAGTTGGGATCTGCAGTTAAAAGAAAAACCCACTTGCCACCCAAATTTAGACAGCCAAAATCAAAATATGGGGAGAAAATGATTCAGTTAAATAGAATGACTGACGTTTAAAACTTTTCAGATCAGCAAAAATGGAAGGGACATTTGAAAACTTGCAATTAAATGAACAGGTTAATAAAACTGTTGGCTCCTCTGTCCAAGCCAAACAGTAGAACGATCTGGAGGCACCATACTTCCCCTGCACACATCTGGATTTAAAAGCACATGAAAACATCTGGTTTCCATTCTGCACGCTGAAAACGTTTGCAGCCAGCATTCCAAATAAGATTTAAAGGGATTCCCACACCAGCTTGAAACAGAGTATTCTATAGATCTCCTAAGAAATAATAGTTGCTGGAAGGAAATTGGAAGGCGAGGAAATGTTTTAGCTCTTCCAGAGAGCGCTCAGGGCTCTCAGCGCTACGGTTGTCTTACCTTCAGCTCTGCAAATTTGTCCATGCTTGTTGTGCTACAGGGGAAGTCACAAAAGCTTAGCCAGGTGTTTTGTCCAGCTGATAAGCCAGGGAGTTCCAGTGATGGAATAGTCTTTATTTTCTTGCGGCGGCAGCTGAGGACAGTCTTGATCGTGTGATGGCAAGAGCTCGACCCTGCAAGCGAGACAGTCCAGGAGAAGTTTTGAACTAGTTACTCAACCAAGCCTGAGTTTAATAAGAAACAGACTTCTCTGCTAGAGCAAACGGAGGAATTGATCTTTGCAGATCAACAAACAGAAAGGGGGGAAAGAGGGGAGGGGAAGGAAGGGCAGCTTGTTGGCAGTTTTTGTTCACTTTATTTCAGCTCACGTTAGCAAGGAGCCAAGAAAATCTAAGTATGGATAGACATTTAAGTTAAAATAGCAACAATTAATAAGGAATGATTAGAATTATGACAAACATATGGACAAAAAAATAGAATATCCCTTTTGAGCTATTGGCAATATGCCTGGTTTTATATTGAAGGTAACTTTGGGGGGGCTCGGGGATATTGTGGTTGTGCCTCTTGTGAGACCATCATTTTACATTTTCTTTAGCTGTTCCTTAAGAAAGTGTTGAAGGGACGTGGGTGGTGCTGTGGGTTAAACCACAGAGCCTAGGGCTTGCCGATCAGAAGGTCGGCGGTTCGAATCCCCGTGACGGGGTGAGCTCCCATTGTTCGGTCCCTGCTCCTGCCAACCTAGCAGTTCAAAAGCACGTCAAAGGGCAAGTAGATAAATAGGTACCACTCCGGCGGGAAGGTAAGCGGCGTTTCTGTGCACTGCTAAGGTTTTGCCAGAAGCGGCTTAGTCATGCTGGCCACATGACCAGCTGTACGCCGGCTCCCTCGGCCAGTAAAGCGAGATGAGCGCCGCAACCCCAGAGTTGGCCACGACTGGACCTAATGGTCAGGGGTCCCTTTACCTTTAAGAAAGTGTTGTGAGCCAGTGCAATCAATTCTTTCTTCTATATTCAAAAGGAAAAGCAACTGCTCTACGTGGTCTATCCAGCACCTCATCTTTTTACAAAAAAGTGAAAGAAACCCAAACCCCAATCTCACTGCATAAGCTGTTGTTTAGGGTGGCATCTCTCTGAGGGTGCGCCACGCCACAGTGTTGTGGCAGGAGAGGGTGGCAAGTGTGGCAGGGAGATTCAAGGACAATCCAAGAAACATTTGAACATTTCAGGGTAGGATAGGACAGGGTGGATGCTGGGGGGGGGGGCGGGCCGCCCCGTGTGTCACCACTGAGGAGGGTGACAAAAAGCCAGGTGGCACTCACCGTGGGGCCTGCAATGCGCCTGAGCCACACATCTCTCCTGGTAGTGATGTGGTGACTTGGGCACGTGCAGCCTCTGTGGTGCCCCAAATGGTCCACCCACACCCTCCCCCTCAGCTGTAGGGCGGCTAGGGGGAAGGAGCAGTGGCGTAGGGTGGGTTGTCAGCACCCGGGGCAAGGCAAGTAATTTGCTCCCCCTAACCCATGGATTTGCGCCCCCTAACCCTACCCCCCAGATGTTGAGCCTGGTGCGGCCGGCCCCCCCTGCACCCCCACGCTACGCCACTGGGGAGGAGGCAGGCAGACTCCTTGGAGGCCCCCTGGAGCATCCTGCCCTGACTCGCCCCCTCCTGTGGGCAGCTGGCCCTGCCTCTGGGTGCAGGGCACACGTGCTGCTCCAGGCGCCTGATCAGCTTACTGTGCCACTGGGATAGAGTAGAGTCCTTTTTTAATTTATTTTTTGTGGAATATGGATAGAAAAGTTTCAAAATGAGAGCAAGAACATTGGCTATTCTTTTATTATTACTATTATTTTGTTTTACATATTTAATATTATAATCATATCACAACACATCCGAAGTTACAAGGTTCCCCCGAATCTCTAGACTTCGCACCTTCCCCTCCATGGTTCTGTTGTTAAACCTTTTCTATTGCATCTTTTTAAAAATAATCCATATTTTTAATAACTCCATTGTGTCCATAGTTCTTGTTATATTACAGTGGTACCTCGGGTTACAGGTGCTTCAAGTTACAGAGTCCACTAACCCAGAAATAGTTTATTTCCTTGACATCTGATGGGAAGGCATTCCACAGGATGGGTGCCACCACCGAAAAGGCCCTCTTTCTGGTTCCCTGTAACCTCACTTCTCACAGTGAGGGAACCACCAGAAGGCCCTCGGCGCTGGACCTCAGCGTCCAGGCAGAACGATGGAGGTGGAGATGCTCCTTCAGGTCTACTGGACCGAGACCATTTAGGGCTTTAAAGGTCAGCACCAACACTTTGAATTGTGCTCGGAAATGTACTGGGAAACTATGCTCATTCTAATTCCATGGTTAGCACATGCTTGGAAGTGTGGGATAAGTGTGGCACAAAATGCAGACGTAGGGAACCTGTGCTTGCAATGCCATTTTATTCAAACTTTTTATGTCAGCTGATGGGTCAGGGCTCCTATCTGCACTGTCTCAGGTGCCTGCAGCCAAAGCAGCAGGATTTAACCCCCCACTTAGCAGATGATGGGTTAAATCCTGCTCAGTTTGATCAAACTTGCCCATTCCCTCTTGTGATCAGATGCACAAAGCCAAAGGAAGCAGCAGGGGGGGGGAGGGGGACAGGTCTGCTATCCTTCACTGCAAGCCTGTTTCTTGGAAGGTGTGTGCTGCAAAAACAAATACTTTTTTTTCCTGCATCCCTGCATGATGAAGAAGTCTTGCTGCGTGGAGGGAGAAACCTGCTTCATGTAGACATGGGCTCTGATAGGGACTTCTCCATGGAGCAGTGCTGCAGGAAAAAATGGCGTCTGCGTGCTTTGCTGACCCTGGGTTTTTCCACCTACATCACTACACAACAAAGAAATTGTGCCTCCCACAGGAAAAGGGAAAATAATTATTTAGAAAAAGCAGTTCCTTGCAAAAGGGGTTCTTTCACCTCTGCTCCCTGTGAGCGCATGCTGAGCATGGGTTAAATTCTGCCCAGTTTTGCTGCATGCAAGTCCCAGGGGGAGGAGTGTTTACCCAAGGATACCTGCCAGTGCAAAAGATACACAAAGCATGTCCTGGCTGAAGAGAGTTTCTGATGGACAGTGACTGGATTTAAGAGGGCATTCAGACCTATTTCTCAACCTTCCCAGACATATGCTCTAAGTATTCGAGTCCTGTGCATATGAGTATCTAGTGTTCTTTGCTTAAATGCAAAAACTCAATTAAATATCCACCAGGTTTTTAATTTTTTATTATTGTGCTTAGCAACATCATTTATTTTCAATGTCGGCTTCCCATTTCACTCTCTTATTTTTTACACAACTCGTTACAGCTCATAGATATTTTGGGTAGGGGGTCCCTTAGCAACAGGATGAAATCAACGCCATAGCATCAGCAAAAGTATTGTTCAGTAAGCTGGAATGCTGATGTTTTCATTGCTTATAAGCCTTTGATTCTTAAATTATTTTTCCAAATCCACCTCAGTGCAACCATTCTGCTAGGGGTGGAAGCACAGGTTCATAAAACTTTCAGAACACAGAAAAAACATGGGTTTGCATTCAACCAAGTCATGCTCAGAGGAGACCCCTTGGAAATAAATAAACTTAACTTGTTCATTGACTTCAGTGGGCCTACTCTAGGTAGCACTTGGATGGATATAACCCCATTTTATGGGGCAGCATATTCCACGATCCAGTGAAATCATTGCACTCTGTCCAAAAGATCTCGGGTTCTTTCCAGAGGTCTGGAAGGAGATCCTTCTGCACATGTTCAGAAGCACTTGAAGTGGAGCAGTCTTGGCTTGGATTTATGTGCTCCAAAACTTGATTTTGTTAGCAAAAGTATCTGTTGTGGTAACAGGAATGTTGCAGTAAAAGCGTTATCGTTCTTTTCCCATAGTCTCTAGTTGGCAAGTGGTGGTCAGTCGTAGTGAAGATTCTTTACAAAGCCGCCTCCAAATCTTTTCCTCTCTGGGAAGCTAGGAATCTGTTAGACAAAAAACCTTACATTAGAATTGGTTTTTACCAGTCCTTTTCAACCCGTGTGCCGTGAATGATGGTCAGGGGTGCCGCAGGCAACAATGGCCTCTGTCCCTCTTTCCTTCCCTCCCTCTTCTGATCCCTTCTTGCATCTCTGCCCCCCATAGACTTGCAAGGCTCTTTGTTGCAGCAACTCTGGCTTCCAGCTCTGCAGGCAAATGGTGCCTCTGCGAGGCTCCTCTCTTGGGGCGGGGGGGGGGGGAGGGCAGCCCAGAGACATGAGGCAGTAGCAGCGGCTGCCCGGAGGACTCCCGAGTAGAGGGGAGAGGAGAGGAGGTTGAGGGAACACTTCATAAAGGAGGGTGTTCACAAAGGGGTGAGGGGTTGCTGGTGCTGCAGGGGTGGCATAGGGGGTGCCGCAGAAAGAATGTAGTTGGTCAAGGGAGCTGTGGACTCAAAATGGCTGAAAATCTCTGGATATACAATCTTGGCAGAAGTACCTGGCATTGCCCGGGAATTTTTAGAAACAAAGAAATACTGCCTTTTGCAATTTCAGAACCACTTGAAGCATCCATCGTGTTGAGGTATTTCAATTGATTTGTTTGATGTGTTCAATGCAAACAGCTGAAAATCTGTAAATTTTGATAATAACCCTGATTTGCAATGGGGGTTGAATAATTCTGACTGCAACTCTATGATGACATAACTACCATTACCAGACATTACCTTCTGCGTACATTTTGAGACATACCTACTTGCTTTCCTTCCCAGCTCTTTGCTGAGGAGATTAAAAATTAAGCAAAGCAGAGGCTTTATCTCATTGGTGAGTTTTGCAATGACTAGGATTACATCAGTGCTTGTCCTTTTGACATCTCTTCCTATTTTCCCCCCTTTGCCAAAGCTTTCAAAATTTTAACTGTTAAGGAGAGAGCACACCTACCTGGTTACCATCTCGTAAGTAGTACCTCTTCTCTATGACCTGAAACAAAAATAAAAAGAGAAGAGGAAGTGTTGTGCATTGGTTTATACAACAGATGTTGTGGCAGCCCTATTGGTTTGAATAAGGATGTTTCCATATGGTGCCATTGCCCAGCCTGGCTGAGTGTAATTAAATTCACACAGCATTGCAGCCTGGAGCCGGTTACAATCTATGGCAAAGGCTGAAAGAGCATGGGACTTTTTTCTAAAAAGAAAGAAAGACTTTTAAACACAGGCCCTAGAAGGACTTCGCAATGAGAAGGTATTTTTCTCCCTCCAAAAGATTGCCCTGGATTTTTTCTGGGGCATTCTGAGAAGAACTGTAGAGAAAAATCCAGTTTGATGTTGAAGTCAGGATATCTGTATTAACTTTGCAGCCTCAGCAGCGTAGGCCAGCCCACTGCCTCAAGAGGCTTCGGCCAAGAGGGCAAACAAATCTAAGGGCTCCTGCATTCCTGCAGTGGTTGAGAGTTGGCTTCCGTGGGGTGTTGGCGAGGGAATGGAGAGTTGGCTTCCTCCACCATCTGCTGGCTTCTGCTTCCTCTGGCAAGACCACTGCCATCCAGCCAACCTGCAGGGAGAGGCGCTGCCCTTTTTTCATATAACTTTTATGAAATTTTTTGTTTTACAATTTAAAATACTCATGTTAACATCCTTAAAAGATCAATGACTTTCCTTCTTATCTTTCCATAGTTCATTTTGCATATCCCATATTTTACAAAAACTAAACCATTCAGTCTTCCATTATTGCATCCATCCAACTTATTTACGCTGTTGGATTTATCTTAAGGCTGCCGGCGTTTTCACATGTACACAATTTCCCCCCATATATTCAATAAACATTTCCCGATCTTCTATAAACGTATGTTCTTCTTGTTCTCTTATTCTATATGTTAGGTCTGCAAGCTGCACATATTCCATCAGCTTAAGTTGCCATTCTTCTTTGGTTGGGACCTTGCTCATTTTCCATTTTGGGGCTAATGAAACACGGGCCGCAGTAGTGGCATACATAAATACGGTAAGTTTAAGTGAAGTCTGTTGCAGCTGGATTTCTTATGAACAGTGCCAATCCTGAATGTACGGGATTTGTGACCATTGTGCTCATTTGCCTTCAGTAGCAGTAAAGCTCAGCTGAATGAAATGCCTCATTGGGAATCCTGCAATGTGTTGTAAATTTTTACTCTGCTAACTATACATTGGAATCTGCTCTGGATCAATACTGAGTAGAATTTCAATGACACCTCATTGCCTTCTATATACAGCTGTTGCATAGTCAGACAGGCAGAAAAATCTCAGAGCCTTAATTTAAAACCCAGAAATGGGCTGAGTCAGAAATGGGTGACTTCTTGCCTGTAGCCTTCTTCTGCATTACGCAAAGTACTTCCTGTATGTTCCTGCTCTGCTGTTCTCTTATCCTGCATTATTTCCTGGCGCTACCTGAACTCTTCATCTCCAGTCTTGTTAATCTGCCTATTTATCACTTGTCCAGTGTGCCTGAACTGCTCTCACAGAATACAGCACTCCCTGACCACAAATTTTTAGGTCCTCAACAGGTTGTCTCAGCCTGGCCTGCTCAGTTGCTGGAATCTGTTCAAGCAGCTGCAAAGGAAATTCAGTGGCCTATGCAATTCACATCAGGTTACTCACTTTCTATGCTGCAAAAATGAAAAAGCAATAGATATGCAGTACCTAACTGAAAGACTCACCTTGTCAAAGAATCTACTGAGCTTCACAGCGTTGGAGGAGCCTGCAGCCAGGTAGCGCGGGTTGGTGCAGTCCTGAAAACATCAACAGGTAACTTTCTCTTGAGAGTCATTGAAACCACAATCCTTAACAAGCACATGAGTTCTGAACTGCAAGACATCATCCTGTGCTCAATAGGGCTGGGCGATATATTGTCCAAAACAGGTTTGAAGTCCATATTGTGATAATGATTTCAAAATGTTTGACCTGGCAATCTCTCTCTCTCTCTCTCTCTCTCTCTCTCACACACACACACACACACACACATATATATATAGTGTGTGTGTGTGTTATGCAAAAATCACAATGTGGGGAAAACTGTGAAGCCAGCCAGTGCCTCTACATAGCTCCATCCTTATTGCAGACATCATGATAGATCAGTATATCACGATGTTTAGCTGGTGATATATCATGATGCTGAAAACCAAATATCGCCAACCCTAGGGCTCAAACTGAAGCCATAGCTGTGTATTAGAGTCAGTTCACACAAGGGAATTTTTTTATGTGGACAATCAGTTTCACGTAGAAAGACAGGAATCAACCAGTTGTGCCCAAGCTTGGTAGCCAACAATTATTTCTATTAGCCACTGAGAATATAACAGAAATGTCCTTGACCACCTGAAGAATGCTGCTCACTTTCCACTGACCAAATGAAGCCTGTCTTGCCACTTACACACAAAATTAATTAAAAGATCAAGTAACATCTTTTCTCCACAAGTTCATGCCCCTGAGCATCTATGTCCTGAATGAGGTAACTGTGCCCCTGAAGGACCAGGTGCACAGCCTGGGAGTCAATTTGGACTCACAGCTGTCCATGGAGGCACAAGTCAATTCTGTGTCCAGGGCAGCTGTCTACCAGCTCCATCTGGAACATAGGCTGAGACCCTATCTGCCCGCGGACTGCCTCGCCAGAGTGGTGCATGCTCTGGTTATCTCCCGCTTGGACTACTGCAATGCGCTCTATGTGGGGCTTTGAAGGTGACCTGGAAACTACAACTAATCCAGAATGCAGCAGCCAGACTGGTGACTGGGAGAGGCTGCTGAGACCATATAACACCGGTCTTGAAAGACCTACACTGGCTCCCAGTACGTTTCCGAGCACAATTCAAAGTGTTGGCGCTGACCTCTAAAGCCCTAAATGTCCTTGGCCCAGTATACCTGAAGTAGCGTCTCCACCTCCATCATTCAGCCCGGAGACCGGGGTCCCTCTCCTGAGGGCCTTCTGGCGGTTCCCTCCCTGCGAGAAGTGAGGTTACAGGGAACAAGGCCGAGGGCTTTCTGGGTAGTGGCGCCCGCCCTGTGGAACGCCCTCCCAGCAGATGTCAAAGAAATAAACAACTATCTGACTTTTAGAAAACATCTGAAGTCAACCCTGTTTGGGGACGTTTTTAATGTTTGATGCACTCCACCTCATTTGTGCCTGAGCACAGCCTAACAGAAATTTGTTTTCAGTAACAGGCTGAAAGTGTTTCCCCCACAGGATAAATCTACTCTAGGTTTTTCTGGCAGCCTAATGTAGTTGCTGTAATGGAATCTCTCTCCTGGCCTCCACCTCCTGCTGCAACCAATGCTGTGAATAATTAGGCTGCCGCTATTAAAACTGACAGAGATGCAGACGGATTATCATTCTTTAACAATAGCAAATTCTCTGAATTATTTAAAGTATGCAACGCATACTATTCTGGTTAACTCTGTAACGTTTGAGTAAATCATTTGAAGATTGCATAAACACAATAAATCTGATTTGGGGGGAAAGTATTCATGCCCTTTTCCATATACATATATATAAAATCTTAATCCAAATTGACAAAAATAAGGTCCAAAATACCAACCAGATTAATTTCTTCTGCACTGAAATCCTCAGCAAGGAAAGCAGTTCTGGTCAAGACGTCACTGCGTTTCCCTTCTGGGATCTGGTCCAGCTTGGTCCCTATGACAAGCAGCGGGATCTGGTTATCAGCAAACTGCTCACGGTCATAGTCCCTACACAAGAAAAAGAGGATGTGTGTGTGTCAGTAAATGATATTTTCCACTGGTCATTAAATTCACTAACTGGGAGGGAAGCAGCAGCAGATGTAGAACGTTTGTTCATATGTGGTGGACTTGTAAAAGGGTAAAAGAGTATTGGGAAATACTCTCCAACACACATTTTGGAAAAGGGGAGAGACACTCTCAACTTATCTCACCCCTCCATCACATCTGCCGTGATTGTCAGGTCCTCTGCAGACTCACCCATTGGTCACCAGCACTCCTGATGGGCCCACATCTCTGTTGAGAGCTTCCAAAGACCACCGATACAGGTTCTGGGAGGACTTCTTGTTGGTTAAGTCGTGTACTAAAATTATGCCTAAATAAGTACAAGGCCATTCATAAATACAATGACTTCTTCCAAACACCGTCTAAATTATGCTGAAAGACATTGCAGGGTGAGAACACAAGGCAAGGTTGAAAGAACCGCACAACTAGTTTCACATACCCAAGGTAGTTTGGGTCTTTTTGTTTCCTGTACAGCACCCTATGCAATTTGCTTTTGAAATCAAAGGGAATCTCCAATTTACTGCCCTTGATTATTCTCTTTTCTATTGTTCCAAGTCCTCTCCTACGGGAAAACTGGGGTTACATGCTTCCCTCACGCCATTCATTATGGACTACCTCTCAGAATTCCCTTTGATCAATGCAGGAATTTTGAAAGTCGTTTTATTTAAGAGATGTTGCAACTTATGGAGATCAATCTTATAGCACCCCTTTCCATCCCCAGCCAGATAGTTTCAACAGAACATTGCTACACATGTTGAGGACTCTAGTCCCTAAACAGGAAAGACAAGACATGTTAACTATTTCATATATCCTTCTAAGTGTTCTTCTCCTTCAGAGTTGGTGTTGCACGTTTGGTTCTTTCCAACCATACAGCTCCATGAACACAAATTCTAAAAGGATCAGAGCTCCAAGGGCCTTGTGCTTTTAATCCCCAGTCTCTCAGTATGTGTGGCGTTGTATGCACTGTGGCAGAGGGTTGCCACAAATTTAATCTGTTTGCAAGCTTGTGTCTACCAGGTTACAAACAGGCACCATGAACACCTTTACACCCAGAAAATGATTTCAGAAAGCAATTTTAAGCAGATTTGCCAGAATGTACATGTATATGGTATCTACAAAAGTAAAAAAAATTCTTATCTAAATTCAGCCAAGTAAAGAACCCTGCTGTGATATCAGAAACTCTCCCTTGCAGGACTTCTGGAATAGCTTCTGCATGAACCAAGTTAACAGGTGTTCTCATAGAATGAAAGTAATAGGAAACAGATCTTAAAACCTGCATACATTACCGTTAACTGAGTTGTAGAACACAACACGTGTGCTTTTTACACTACTGGCACTGCCCACTGAACCACCAACATCCCATAATTCAATATAATAAGTCTTCTCTTCTGGGGTTCCTTCTTTGTAGTCATGAATCTGAAAATGAAAGACCAAGAGCGCCATGTATGTAGAACAAGGAAATACAGATTTCTACTTGAAGGCATATGGCTTGGTTACAAACCATCAATCTATTGTTGTGCCTTTTGTAATGGTTTTGTCCATAAAAATAAATATAAGATTCGTTTTCGTATTATCCTAACAACTACTTTATATAGGGCCATCAGCATGCATAGCACTTTGCTGCTCCTCCAAAGGCCTTCATGAAAAGGGTGGGTTTTGGAGAGGGGTTTAAGAGCATGAGAACTGACATGCTGGATCAAAATCCATCTGGTCTGACATTCAGCTTCCACTAGCAGCTAGCTACCAAAAGCTCAAGAACCAGGGGCATGACGATGACAGCTGTCCTCTCTTTTGGCTCCAGCATTTGGTACCAAGATGCAAACTGACGCTTCACATGTAAATTCCATTTAATTTCCCTGCCAAATAGCTGTTGATAGGCACCCCCATGACTTCTTCTAATCCTTAAAAAAAATCATTTGAGGGGAAGGAGGCACTCGATCCATAGATCATGTGCTTGCTACCATGGTTGCTTCTTCTAACATTTCTAGAGGACATAAGCGAGGAACTACTATAGGATCAGTTGAAAAAGCTGCAAGTTATGAGTATATTTCGTCCCATTCCTAGTCATCCAGATGTCTTCATTAATGGTCCAGTGGTTCCCAATTGGTGGTCCTTGTAACCCCCCACTGGCACCATTCTCCTAACAAAACTACCACAGAGACCTCAAACTTTTCAAAAGTAGGGGGTCTATGGCTTGGCTGTTAAAAAGCACGGGACCCAAAGTATTTAGCTAATTGGGAACCACTGTATTAGACAAAATATGTGAGGGAACACATCATGGAGGGAATAGCACAGAGGAGAACAAACTATTCCCCAACCACTTCTATGAATACAGCCAGTGCAGTCTGTCAAAGGCAAGTTGATCCGCTCAGGGCTGTTCAATCTCCTGCAAGGGCAAGCATGTGGTCTGCCAAAATTTGGTGATTTGATGTATCAAAAGCTGCTGCAAGGCCACACCAGTTCAACTGGGTAACGTTACCTCAGCCTTCTGTTTAACAAATTGCCTGCCTGGTATCCATAGGTGACCAGGAATTCCTTGCAAACATGTGACCAGGCTGGCAAAGAAGAGACAACTCTTTCCATTCCTTCTCCACCAGTCAACTTAGCAGCTGGCAGCGATTAGGGGAGACTTCCTTTCTTCTGTCGCCAACACAAAACCATGGTCTACTAGCTTTTCAGGAGTTTAGAAAAAAATGGTGCGCCCGTAACTTTTGTGGGTTTATTTACAAATCTGCATTACTTTATCTACACCAGAGGCTGGATTGAAAACAGATAAACCTACTAATGCTTGCCTGCTTCAGAACCAAGATTTCTTGCTCCCTACTGCAATAGCCTATTGTTTCACAATTCCCGTTGCAACCTGATTAGATGTTTTTACTTTGCCAATAAGCCTTCAGAATTTCCCTCGTCTTTGAAGTGAAATACCACCAAACAATAGAAATTTATAGTTCCACCTACTCGGACATCAACGGAGCAGCCTACAGTCCAAGACGGGTTTCCCAACATCTGATTGTGACATAAGAGGTGAACAAGCGACGACTTCCCCACACCTGCAAAAAAAGGCAACTGCAAACTAAGCCTTCATAGCAAGTGAGACATCACTGCCTTCCTTGTAAATTTTCTGTGTAGTTTAAATTAAGGAGGAACAAGCAGATTTTGAAACTCCTAGTAGGATAGCCCTTAGAGCAGCCTTCCCCAACCCTGGGTCTCCAGACGTCCTGTACCTTTCATACCTTTTACCTGCAGGGTGAGGACTAGAGATGGGAAGGCCTGGGGGGGGGGGAGACCAGAAAAATTGGGGGGAAAGCCAGGTTTTTTCCAAATGGAAAAAAATGTCTTTGGAAAAATACCTGGTTTATTTCCATATTTCCCCGGTTCTTTCCCAGGCCTTCCCATCTCTAGTGAGGACCAAAGGAGGGTGATGTGTCCCCCACCAGAGGTACTACCCCTCTCCCTAACACCCATTAAAGGTAAAGGACCCCTGAGAGTTAAGTCCAGTTGCAAATGACTCTGGGATTGTGGCGCTCGTCTCGCTTTACTGGCCGAGGGCAGCCGACGTTTGTCCGCAGACAGTTTTCCCGGGTCATGTGGCCAGCAGGACTAAGCCGCTTCTGGCGAACCAGAGCAGTGCACAGAAACGCCGTTTACCTTCCCACCTGAGTGGTACCAATAATAATAATAATTTATTTCCCCAGCCACTCTGGGCGGCTCCCAATCGAGTGTTAAAAACAACACAGCATTAAATATTAAAAACTTCCCTAAACAGGGCTGCCTTCAGATGTCTTTTAAAGATAAGATAGCTGCTTATTTCCTTCACATCTGAAGGGAGGGTGTTCCACAGGGCGGGCGCCACTACCGAGAAGGCCCTCTGTCTGGTTATTAATCTACTTGCACTGTGTGCTTTCAAATTACAGTGGTGCCTCGGGTTAAGTACTTAATTCGTTCCAGAGGTCCGTTCTTAGCCTGAAACTACTCTTAACCTGAAGCACCACTGTAGCTAATGAGGCCTCCTGCTGCCGGAGCCCAATTTCTGTTCTCATCCTGACGCAAAGTTCGTAACCCGAGGTACTATTTCTGGGTTAGCGGAGTCTCTAACCTGAAGCGTATTTAACTTGAAGTGTATGTAACCCAAGGTACCACTGTATTGCGCTTCTTGATGCATGCCAGCCTTCCTTCTGGATCGTGTTAACGAACACCTTCTACCCGAATACAGTGGTACCTTGGGTTAAGTACTTAATTCGTTCTGGAGGTCTGTTGTTAACCTGAAACTGTTATTAACCTGAAGCACCACTTTAGCTAATGGGGCCTCCTGTTGCTGCCGCGCCGCCAGAGCACGATTTCTGTTCTCATCCTGAAGCAAAGTTCTTAACCTGAGGTGCTATTTCTGGGTTAGCGGAGTTTGTAACCTGAAGCGTCTGTAACTTGAGGTACCACTGTACTAGGTTGGCAGGAGCTGTGACGGAGAAACGGGAGCACACTCTGTTGTGGGGATTTGAACCGCTGACCTTTCGATCAGAAAGCCCTAGACTCAGTGGTTTAGACCACAGCGCCACCCGCGTCCCTACACCCATGTAACACCCATTAAAAAGGTAAAGGACCCCTGACCATTAGGTCCAGTCGTGGCTGACTCTGGGATTGCGGCGCTCATCTCGCTTTACTGGCTGAGGAAGCCGGCGTATAGCTTCCGGGTCATGTGGCCAGCATGACTAAGCCGCTTCTGGCGAATCAGAGCAGCGCACAGAAATGCCATTTACCTTCCCGCCAGAGTGGTACCTATTTATCTACTTGCACTCTGATGTGCTTTCAAACTGCTAGGTTGGCAGGAGCAGGGAACAAGCAACGGGAGCTCACCTCGTCGTGGGGATTCGAACCGCTGAGCTTCTGATCGGCAAGTCCTAGGCTCTGTGTTTAACCCACCCACGTCCCTACACCCATTACATCTATATTATTATGAATTATTACTATTATTATTATATACAGTGGCACCTTGGGTTAAGAACTTAATTCGTTCTGGAGGTCCGTTCTTAACCTGAAACTGTTCTTAACCTGAAACACCACTTTAGCTAATGGGACCTCCTGCTGCCGCCGCACGATTTCTGTTCTCATCCTGAAGCAAAGTTCTTAACCCGAGGTACTATTTCTGGGTTAGCAGAGTCTGTAACCTGAAGTGTCTGTAACCTGAAGCATCTGTACTCCAAGGTACCACTATACTCTCCTTTTCCTCCTCATATTGAAATCCTGCCCCTCAATGAGGCCAAACTTAGAGGCACAAAACGTTTAGGGATCTGCGTCCCCACAGAAAAAAAGCACTGGATAATTCCCAAAATACTGAACACCATGTATTGCAGCAGCAAATACAGTGGTACTTCTGGTTACGGGGTCTGTAACCTGAAGCACTATTTCTGGGTTAGCAGAGTCTGTCACCTGAAGTGTCTGTAACCTGAAGCGTCTGTAACCCGAGGTACCACTGTATTATGAATTATTACTATTATTATGATATACACCCAGAGTGTTGGCAAGTCACTTCCTCTTCCCCGCAGCCTGAAGTCAACTGTGGGGATTTCCCTTCCCTTCTCCCCTCGCTGCCTGCCGGGACCTCACCTGCCCTCGCCCCCCCCCCCCCCCCCGCTCACCTGAATCCCCCAAGACCAGCACCTTCACCCTCTCCAGAGCAGCCATCGCCCCTGCACCAAGTGAGCGACGCGCCCGCCAGCCAATAGCAGCTCTCCGAGGTAGGAAAACCCGTCGCAGTTCCTCTCTTTCTCCCTATTGGCTGGCAGCCGCGCCGCTCGGCCCACCCCACTCCAGCTTTCGCGCTCGTCATTGGCTCTCGGAGTGGGGCGAGGCGGGAAGCCGCGCGTCACGGAGGGACCGTTGCCTTACCTTTCGCCGGCGTCGCGCGGCAGTGACGCGTCTGCGCCGGCGACGGCCTCGCTCGCCCACTTGGTGCGGCCTGGCGGCGGCAAAGAAGCGGGCTCGTCCGGTGCTCCTCGCAGGTCAGTCGAACCGGCTCTCGGGGGGGGGGGGGGACGGAGGCCGAATCCCCGCAAGCCTTCGCCCCCTAGCCCCGGCGCACGCTTATGACGTCCCACATCCCCATTCTGCCCCCTCAGCCTCCGGGTTGCCCTTAGCAGCAGGAACATCCCTTGGTACCTCAGCCAGACAAGAGATGGGGAGGCCTGGGGGGAAACCCGGAAAAATGGGGGGGGGGAGCCAGGGTTTTTCTGGGGGGGACCGGGGCGGGACTGGCTTTCCACCCAATTTTTCCGGTTATTTCCAGGCCTTCCTATCAACCCCGGGCGGCTCTCAACAGAAGACCAGAAACACGACAAAACTTCCCTAAACAGTTGCCAGTCTTTTGGGTGAGGTTTTCTGCTTTCTCCACATGAAATTTAAAATCTCAAATGAAAGGTGGAGAAATAGTGGAGAGTATGCAGTAGAAGTAAATAATAAAAATTATATCAGATTCCCGTACAGTGGTACCTGGGGTTACAGATGCTTCAGGTTACAGACTCCGCTAACCCAGAAACAGTGCTTCAGGTTAAGAACTTTGCTTCAGGATGAGAACAGAAATCGGGCTCCGGTGGCGTGGCAGCAGCAGGAGGCCCCATTAGCTAAAGTGGTGCTTCAGGTTAAGAACAGTTTCAGGTTAAGAACAGACCTTCAGAACGAATTAAGTTCTTAACCCGAGGTACCACTGTATCTAATTTTGTGCCTGTTCAAGTAGAAACGGAGGGATTCCCCCAGCCCGCAACTGATGAGTAAGCCCATAGAAAATAGAAAGCCCGAGTATAAACTTGTTGAACTTTATACTTTATTAGGCACTATATGAGGGGAATGGGGAAAAGATGAAGATTTATCGAAAGAAAATCAGAAGAAGATGGTTTGAAAGCCAGAGGAGTGTGGTATGATCAACAATCCCCTGGAAGTTTGGTAAAAGGGCAGAGAAGATGATGATTTGTCCAGGAGAAGATCCATGAGTACCATAGTGAGAGCACTTCTAATGAAAACTAGATTGAAGAGGATCAAAGAGAATTGAATAACAAGCAGGAAAGGCAGTGTAGCTAGAAGAGGTGGGTATGACTGGAAAAACTTGGTTCAGCTGAGTAATGAGGAGCTGTAGCTTATGGCAAAAAAAAGAAAAAAAAGATCAACTTTGTTCTCAAGTATGGAGGCAGGAAATACAGAGAGACAGATGAGATTCATATTACATGTTATTAAACTTTTTCTACAAGATTGAAAGATCTGGATGGGAGGAGTGGTTAAGGAAGGGTTGAGAAGTCGAAAACAGGACTCCAAACTAGAAATAAGTGATGGAGTAACATATCCTTGAATATATGTAGATAACTCCATCTGCCCACAAAGCCAGTAAAACAAGATTAACTTGAATGATGTGTCTGACAAAAGGTTGAATAGATGTAAATAATAGGCTGTTGCTTATTTAGATAATTGGGCATTGCTGGCACTACTTTGTACTAAAAGGCAATTTCAACTTAATTTGATCGCATAGCCAAATTAAGGCTGCTTACCTAGGAGGAAGTCCCATTGAACTCAGTTGGGCTGAGAAGACAACTACAGAGTTGCATTGTAAGCCTGCAGATATTTCTGCCTTTTCATCTTAAAATCAAAAATTTCTGCAGATAAGGCAAAATTGCACCTAACTTTATCTTTGGTGGGTGGAATATTCTTGAACATCCAGCACAAAGAAGCATAATTCAAAAACATTGGCCCCGTTACAGGTAGTATAATTGTTTTTGAGATTTCATTTCTTGGTACGGATTTAAAACCCATCTGTGTTGACTGGTGGTGTGTATCTACCATTTTATGGTAAACCCAGTGCAATGACAGTGGCAATACTGTTGCTAACTGGTAAGGGGAAGACATAGTTGTGGTAATCAAAATTATTGGGCCACGGAGCTCATTTTTATAATTTCCTTCTATTGTGTTTGCAGACTTGATATGACAGACCCAGATGTTCTCACGGAAGTCCCAGCTGCTCTGAAGCGCCTTGCCAAGTATGTAGTACGTGGCTTCTATGGTACTGAACATTCCTTGGCCCTGGACATTCTGATTCGGAATCCATGTGTGAAAGAGGAGGACATGTTGGAATTGCTGAAGTTTGACCGGAAGCAGCTCCGAGCTGTTCTCAACACTCTGAAAGGGGACAAGTTCATCAAATGCAGGATGAGAGTGGAGACCGCCTCCGATGGCAAGACCACCCGGCACAACTTCTATTTCATCAACTACCGCCTGCTGGTCAATGTTGTGAAGTATAAACTAGACCACATGAGGAGGAGGATTGAGACAGATGAAAGAGATTCCACCAACCGAGCCTCCTTCAGATGCCCAATTTGCTTTAGCACCTTCACAGATTTAGAGGCCAACCAGTTGTTTGATCCCATGACAGGTAAGGTACAAGCATTCAGTTCATAAGGAACCCAACTGGGTTGGACAAATTTTTGGTGCCTTATCTGAGCAGGTTGAAGCTAATGTGGGAACAAACCACCTAACCTGGTTAGTCCATGTGATTGATCCATATTAACAGATAATTACCCTGGTGGTGGGGATATGTGGCTCGGAAACATGGAAGCATCTTACAGGCTTCATGTTGCCTATGTCTGGCTAAAGGAGATGAAAAAGCCTTCTGGAATTAAGTCTTAAATGCATCTTGGTGGAACAGCTCTGTCTCATGAGACCAGGGCCCTGCAGGATCTGATTTCTTTCCACAGGGCCTGTAAGACAGAGTTGTTCCGTCTGCCCTTTGGCTTGGAGCCAATTTGATTCCCTCCCTCCCTCTCTTTCTTTTTTCTTTTCCTTCTCCTCCTGCGATGAGGCTACATTTTAATGTTTTAATGTTTCATTATTTTAATGTTGTATTTTAATTTTGTTTTTAAGTTGTAATCATTCAACTTGTTTTTATTATTGCTTGTTAGCCGCCCTGAGCCTGGCCTTGGCTGGGGAGGGCGGGGTATAAATAAAAATTATTATTATTATTATTATTATTATCATTCCAATATCATTGTGCTTTTTCCTTTTGGTATTGTGAGGGAAATCTTTTTAATAATAAATTATTCTACTTAAAATGCTACTTAGTTGTATCTCTCTTACTTCATAGCAGCTTCTCTTCTTAGGACTTTTTCGCTGCACCTTTTGTGAGACTGAAGTGGAGGAAGATGAATCGGCAATGCCCAAAAAGGATGCACGGACGCTGGTGGCACGGTTTAACGAACAGATAGAACCTATCTATGCCCTCCTCCGCGAGACTGAGGATGTTAACCTAGCCTACGAATTACTTGAACCTGAGCCTATGGAGATTCTCGCGCTGAAACAGAGGTGGGCTTGGGGTACTGAACCTTCTGCACCTGGTACTGGTGTGTTGATATTCAAACATCCTTTTGGTGTTGGATATGTTAGGACCGCTCATGTGGCCCAGTCTTCCTTTGCACAACCTGTTGTGTGAAGAATCAGGATGCATTTAGTCTGCAGCTAAGGGGAAAGAAGACAGACCGCTGAAGAAGTAGAACTCTGTAGTGTGGCACGTAAGGATTAGTTGCTTAGCAATATGTATTACCAATTACTTTGTCTGTTATGACACTGGGATTGCTTAAGCTTCTACAGTGAGAACACAACAGTCAAATTCCTATGGGTAGCTAATTTTTTAAGCGAAGCCTTAAGTTAGGGTGGCTAACCTTTTTTTTTAGCTTGAGAGCAGCATTTACCCTTCACCAACCCTCCAGGGGAAAGTATGGCCTCGTCACACCCGCAATACGTTGCACACGACCCTCACCGTTCTCAGAAGATCAGCTGATCAGCAGATTGCTTCCTCTCTGTTCCTCACTCTGGTGACTAAGGAGTGGACAATTCCCAGTCCCATTGCGCTGCTAAACTCCACCCACCCCAGTTCTGTCTACCTTATTTGCTTAGTTATTTCTGTTTCCACCACCCATGTCGGTGAGGCCTTGGGGAGTGAGAAGAAAATGTGTGTGTGGGGGGGGGGTTGGATCAGGCCCCTGAACTGAAGCTTAGTCACCCTGCCCTATGTGTTTGAAACTAGACTCTTGAAAAGAACAACAAAAAACTTGCTTTAACAATACAGCTGATATAAAGGTGTCCATAATCCAATAACTTGTTCCAAGAAGAGGTGCTAACCATTCGTCTTCTAATGTTACAATTTTTCTCAAGACGCTTATTCCCATTTGATTTATATATAATAACTGCAAATATATTATGGCCCAATTCTTAGTTAAAAGCTCAGAATCCTGTTGGAAGATGATACTGTCCACTTGTTACAGATTACGTTGCTGATATATTAAATTAGGGCTTATCCCTACACATGACGCAAGACTAGGTGATAGAAGCCTGAGGTGATAAAATGGATTGTACCAGGCCTAATGTCCCACCCATGCACATGTAACAAACCCCAAACTGCCTGAAGGTTTAAGAAACAAAACCCAAATACATCAGAAGAGAGGTACTAGCCCAGACTGCTCCATGGCTGTACCAATTTATACTCAGAGGTAAATTAGTTTAACGTATAGGAACTTACAGGAATCCTTCAGCTATAGTCTGAAGTGATACTGGCTGTTATATCATCTCAGAACTCTTCCACCTCTCTCTGCTGTGTGTGTTTAGAACAGACTTTTATTTAGACAATATATGCCTATCCCTAATGGTTCCATTATCTGTCTTTATACAGTGGCGCTCCTCTTCATAATCCAACATTAATAAACATATAGTGATACTTATATCCCCCAGTTGAAATTTCTAGAAATTCCTGAGATAAAGACACTGCTGAGAAATCTGCATGGTTTATGGGATCATTCTATTTATTTAATTACATTGATTAATCCCCCCGCAAAGCAATGTTCTGAGAGCCACAAATCTAGTAAAACACCAAAATCACAGTGCAGAACTCTTATGAAACAAACAATCCACATCAGAGCAGAAGCTAAAAAAAATTTCAACCCTAATCACACCTTCTAATAACAGAGCCACAATTTTTTCCTTGTAGATCGAAAATGTAGAACGTTGTAAGTGTGATTTAACAGGTCAGTTTATTTAAATGAGTGAAAATACCTGTGTTAGCAAAGTGTTGTGTTTTATAGACTGGGATGCGAATGGCGCTGTGGTCTAAACCACTGAGCCTATTGGGCTTGCCGATCAGGTCAGCGGTTCGAATCCCCACGATGGGGCGTCCCAGCTCCTGCCAACCTGGCAGTTCAAAATCACGCCCGTGCAAGTAGATAAATAGGTACCACTGTGGCGGGAAGGTAAACTCTGTTTCTGTGCACTCTGGCTTTTGTCACGGTGTCCCGTTGGGCCAGAAGCAGTTTAATCATGCTGGCTACATGACCTTGAAAGCTGATGTGGACAAACACTGACTCCCTCGGCCTGAAAGCAAGATGAGCACCGCAGCCCCATAGTTGCCTTTGACTGGACATAACTGTCCAGGGGTCCTTTACCTTTTTTTTACCTGTGTTTTATTATTGTCTACAGCAAGGAGCGGGCTGCCGGTGCTTTGGCAAACAGCAGTTTATCAAGTGGGCAGCACAGGGAAGCCTGGTCTACAAAGGGACCCTCTTATGAGGACTTGTATACCCAGAATGTCATCATCAGCATGGAGGACCAAGAGGATGTGCATCAGCCAGCTAATGAAGGGAAGCCAGCTAGAGAGAGACCAGTTTGGCTGCGTGAGAGCACAGTGCAAGGGGCTTACGATCCTGATGAAGTGAAAGAAGGTAAGAAAGCTAAAAGGCAGGTATAGAATTGTCCTGTGAGCCCTGGATACTTATGGAGTAGTGGTGAGATGAGGCTAATACGAATGTCTATATAACATAAGCACTGGAGAAGCATGTGCTCTATTGTTTCTATTTGTCCAGAATTACAGGGGCATTGTCTCTCTGAGGAAGCAACGTCAGTACATAACCTCAGAGCTTAAAAGCTTGTACTGGCTACCCATGTTATTGAGGCAGGTTTAATGCTCCCGTATTAATTTCCAAGGTCCTTAGCAACTTGGGTTCATGATATCTTAAGGAGCGCCTGATCCCTTATACCCCTGCCCGTTCATGGAGATCTTTGGAGAAATTAGCTGAATGGTTCAAAACTACTAGAAGCTGTGCCTTCAGTGTTGTGGGCCCAAGCCTGTGGAACCCCCTCTCAATTGAGATTAGATAAGCAAACTCCCTACTGAACTGCAGGCACGTAGCAAAGACTTCCTTATTTCAGCGGGCATTTTAATGTACACTTAGAAATTCTGAGTATTAAGCAACATATAAATATCTGAAATTTAAACAGATCTGGGAGAAATAAAGAAGTGAAAGTGCATAATTCAGAATGGGGAAGTGTGTGCTCTACATATTTGTGCACATGCGAACACACTGTCTTAATGCTTACTCCTGGTAAAGTAGCTGCCTTCTCAGAGATGTGTAAAAAGTGTGATTAGTTTACGCTCCTTAGAACATTTACACCAGGCATAGGCAAACTCGGCCCTCCAGATGTTTGGGGCTACAACTCCCATCATCCCTGACCACTGGTCCTGTTAGCTAGGGATCATGGGAGTTGTAGCCCCAAAACATTTGGAGGGCCAAGTTTGCCTATGCCTGATTTACACTGTTTGTTTTCTAACACTGAAGTCTCAGTGACAGATGCTCTGCCCCAGGTTTGGATTTGGATTTGGATTTGATATCCCGCCTTTCACTCCCTTTAAGGAGTCTCAAAGCGGCTAACATTCTCCTTTCCCTTCCTCCCCCACAACAAACACTCTGTGAGGTGAGTGGGGCTGAGAGACTTCAGAGAAGTGTGACTGGCCCAAGGTCACCCAGCAGCTGCATGTGGAGGAGCGGGGAATCGAACCCGGTTCACCAGATTACAAGACTACCGCTCTCAACCACTACACCACACTGGTTGATTTTTAGAACTAAAGATTTTCGGAAGGTTGAGTTCCAGAAGGCTTAGTTCATTGCAGCAAAACTAACAATGTCTTGTGGGACATCTGTAGGACTTAAAATTGACATGATGCTTTCAGAAAGCTTGGAAGCAATTTATGCACATTATCTTACTGTAATTCTCACTACAACCATTTAAAGTAGCCTGGTACTATGATCCCTATATTTCCCATTGGGATGTGGGGTCAGACTGAGCAACTGGGTTGCATAAGGCTGACTGATTCATGATCAAGGTGAGATTCATAATGCAATCTCTTAGCTGCATTATACCAGCTTACCTTAGAAACCAAAATTTTGGTTGTGGCATTGCACTTCTTAGTGTCACCACACCTTTGTGGGGTTTAATCCATCCCCAGTGTCACAGGTTTACCACATTTCCTAACTGGGAATGGAAAGAGGACTGAAGATACCTCTTCCCTGCCATGTTGTTTTTTCTATGTACAGAGAAATTTCTATAGTGCTCAGTTTATAGCAGGGGTCAGCAAGGCTTACCGGGCATGGGCCAGATTACTCCCACAGAGATCCTCTGAGGGCCAGACTGGCACAGCGCGATGCCGGAAATCGCTTCTACACATGCCCAGACCCCGGAAATCACACCTGAGCCTCTTGGGCTTGCTGATCAAAAGGTCAGTGGTTCAAATCCCTGCAACAGGGTGAGCTCCCATTGCTCTGTCCCAGCTCCTGCCAACCTAGCAGTTCGAAAGCTTGCCAGTGCAAGTAGATAAATAGGTACCGTTGTGGTGGGAAGGTAAACGGTGTTTCTGTTTGCTCTGGTTTCCGTCACGGTGTTCCATTGCACCAGAAGTGGATTAGTCATGCTGGCCACATGACCCAGAAAGCTGTCTGTGGACCAACGCTGGCTCCCTTGGCCTGAAAGCGAGATGAGCGCTGCAACCCCATAGTCGCCTTTGACTGGAATTCATCGTCCAGGGGTCCTTTACCTTTTACCTTTAGTATTGCCGCAGTAGCATGTAAAGTTGCATCCCTTGTTTTCTTGCAGGTGGTCAAGACACAGATATGTTACAGGAAGGGGAAGAGGGTCAGGCTGCCCTAGACAATAATGAGGAGGTGATGCAGGCTCTGCTCATCCACGAGAAGAAAACCCCCTCTGCCTCTGTAGCTGCCATGGGAGGTCTTGCCCCATTATCTGCCACCAACGCCAGTGACTCTGAGAGCGAGACGAGCGAATCGGATGAGGACTCCCCTCCCCACGTCGCCCCGGCTGCAACAACACTCTATGGGCTGACAGAGGAAGAAGACGATGATGAGTTTGAGGTGGTGACGGAAGACCCCACTGTCATGGTGGCGGGACGCCCATTTTATTATAGTCAAGTAACCCAACGACCTGAGCTGGTGGCCCAAATGACTCTGGAGGAGAAAGACCAGTACATAGCGATGGGCCAGCGGATGTTTGAGGACATGTTTGATTAGCTCCCTTCTGCTTGTGTGCAGCATTTATAGATTGTAGTCACCTGGAAATTCTGGAACAGAGCAAAATACTGAATTATATTCCCATACATTCTGAGTTAATTCAATTGTTCTTTAGATTGACACAGAAAATGCCACATGAGTAATCAGTCAGACTAAAGAGGCAGCCAGCCAAAGATGTATGAGAGTGTGAGAGCTTGCTGGGCAATCTGGATTCCCTTCCTCACATATTTGTGTGCAGACTGAAAGTTTCCAGAGCCATTCATTTCCATGTACTTAATAATTGTTTGCTTTTGATCTGGGAAATAGCAATGCCCTTTTGATTGCTTGCTTTTCTGCCCTGAAAGGGGGTTGTAGAAGGCATTGTATTGAGTTTCCTAGATTCTGAGTCAGTCATAGCATCTCCTCTGAAAATAATATCTAAAGATGGTTGCTTCAGAACTGCATATGATCTGCTTGTAACTACTTAATGCTCTGCATACTTAATATATGGGCATTTTTTATTTCTTACACCCAGACAAGCAGGATATATATTTTGTTCCCCATGTACCATTTTCTTACAGATCCTATCGTTTCTAAAATCGATCTATAGCTGCAGAGAACATATGTACAATCATGTTAATTAATGGATAGTAAGCCACCACAGTGGTTGAAATAGCTTTTTGGAGAAAGAGGCACACTGGAGACAAGTAGACATTTTAGTTATTGCTGACTAGGAAGAAGCTGTCACAGCCTCAAAGAGCATGGTGAATTTTACAGTCTCTTAAAACTTGTCATTTTTGAAATTTATTTTCCAGGTCAGTGATTTTATTTCTTTGCTAACATGGGCGGATTCCTGGCTTTTCATGCAATCACTTCGCCTGCAGTGCTATAATTTTCAAATGAGTGGACTTGACTTCAAAATGTAAATTACCTTCAGTTCAGCCCCTACTTCCAGAAGTGCTCTTATATTTCCCATTGTATGTCATAATCTAAAGAAGGGCCAAAACTGTCAAAACATATTTTTCCCCATGCTGGATAGTCCATGTTGAATGAAAAACACTCTTCTCCATTCTTGGACTCTGCCCAAAAAAGTGATTTTGCCTAAGTTAAGACTCGGGCAGGGGATATTTTAATTTGGCACAAACCCAAAAGGTTTTCTCGATTTTGAATGATTATGCAGAACTTTGTTGTGTGTCAGTATTTAGCACAGAACAGTCTATTTTATATATCCAGCAGTGCCTACACAAGCAAAGCCGATCTTGTAATGTTTTACGTTTTAAAAACATTTACAGCTTTTAAAAATCATTGTTTTTCTTATTTGGCATTATAGTAGAGCAGAGTGGTAAAAGGACTGTGTATTTTAAAACTGTAGCATCTGCCACACACGCTGTTTTAATTTACTGAAATGGTACATGTTATCGGTCCCTTAAAATGTAAAACCGTTGTATATTGACCCTCTATGTTTTGTTAGTCTGTGAAGTTTCTCTTAAGATTTTATCTTTGGAAATTTTGATAGGTAATAGACACACAATCTTTAAACTATGGTCTAAATTTTAATTCCCTCTTAAAATAAAAAGGCACAAACAACATGTTCCACCGAACAATTTAGAGCAGCTTGCTTTTTTCTTTTTTAGCTTAATGGGATAATACTTGTT
Source organism: Podarcis tiliguerta (assembly GCF_965153285.1). Taxonomy (NCBI): domain Eukaryota; kingdom Metazoa; phylum Chordata; class Lepidosauria; order Squamata; family Lacertidae; genus Podarcis; species Podarcis tiliguerta. The sequence goes on from NC_139550.1 coordinate 651,456, forward strand.
GAAGAGTTCTTGTAATACCATGTTGCATGCAGACTTGCTAGGTAACGTGGCCTCGTTGCTGCTGGCTGGCTCATTTGCAGTATAGTGGGGAAATCCACCCAGATGGGCGGGGTATTAATTAATTAATTAATTAATTAATTAATTGTGCCATGGCCTGGCAATTGGAAACAATAGCTTGTCTACCCCACCTCTACCCCAGGTGAGGAGAGGATGACGACACGCCCAAGGGATCACCAAACCATGGTTTAGCATTGCAACTGCATTAAAACTCTTGCATTGCAGATGAGATCAGATCTGAAGCATAATTGTGGTATGAAGTATGAAGTAGATTGTGAAGCTCTTTGAATGGTAAAACTATCTGTGTCTCAAGGATGTTTTAGACAAGGAATGTCTTCGGTATGTGGATCCATGAAGAAACAAATCTTATTTCCAACTGCCTTTATTCCTCCACATTTCCAATCCTCTCTTAGATTGGATTATATGACACTCAGTACTACGGAATTCTATCCAAGATGAGTTTTCAGAATGCCCCTGCCTTCCTTAGGGAAGCAGTCAGTTGCAGTTCTTTTAACCTGCATGTCCAATGGGATTGACTCTCAAGTTTGTGTGCATGGGTCATAACCTAAGAGCCTATAGATGTTTACAGAGAGATAATTTATTGGGGTTCACTCCCAACATAGAGTGCACATAGAATTGCAGACTAATACTGCAGATAAGTAAAGCATGTTGTTACAGACTGGTTGCATTTATGAGTCTTGACATTCTAATTTTAACTAATTTCTTTTGGGCATCTGGTGTCCCAAAGGCCCAGGCAGGGTAAGTTATAATCTAAAAATGAATAATTAAAATGTTTCCAGCAGTCAGACTTCCTTGAATATGTCTGAGCTGGGTTTCAAGGAGACTAAGACAGAAAAATGCTTCGCTGGTTCTTGGAAATCTAGTTCTATAACACAGGAAGCTGTTTTGTCTGGAAATGTCAAGTTCTTATGCCCCGTTTTAAAAATCTCTTCTCAGGAACCAAGCCCCCACACACATATGTTTTGCTTTCTGAAATATGATTCATGCTGCTCTTGGATAGGCTTCGTCGTGTTGCCTTCATGCGGTGACAGCAATCTGTGCACTGCTACCAAGTTCGCTGTAGCATTCGTACAATGGGCTATTGTTGGGTGGAGTGGCAGGGAGGGAACGCTCAGGATTGTGGCAATATATAACAGGTGCTGACATGCAGGTGCTGCTGTGCTCAAGCTTCTCTTCGCCGCCCCCTCCTCACTACTTGAGTAAGGTAATGGAGTATAATACCAGCACAAACTCCTCATCGTGAACCTTAAAGCTGTCATCACCATCATCATTTTTTATTTGTATGCCTTCTACAGTTAAAAAAACAATGCTCAAGGCAGCTTACAGCATAACAAGATTTACATAATTACAAAAGTCATAAACAATAGGTAAAGGTAAAGGGACAGAGATGGTGGGGCAGTGTTCTCGAAGCTACAAACATGAGTCTGACCAAACTGCGGGAGGCAGTGGAAGACAGGAGTGCCTGGCGTGCTCTGGTCCAGGGGGTCACGAAGAGTCGGACATGACTAAACAACAACAACAATTTTAGCATAAAATATTATCTTCCACAAGGGAGGAGGAAACCTGTTCAGCAACCCAAAGCTGCAGTAACATAAAGCCTTGAATCAGCTGGACCAAATGCCATCAAATGCCCAGTTTTAATCTGGCACCTAAAATATGTCAGTATCAGCAACAGACATGTGCCACTCATCATAATGAGCGTGGACATTCCACCAGCCTTTTCCAACCTGCTACCTTCAGTGTTGATTGGGGATACCTGGAGTTCAGTTCAAAATATCTAGAGGGCATTGGCGAAAGCTGCATTATTCTGACTCCCGGTGATCCATCTATAACCCAGTCACTGGCAGCATTTCTGCATCACCCCAGGTAAGTCTTTTCACAATCTGACACCTGAAGCTGGAGGCAAGAGCTTGCTTTCCTTTTAGCTAGAGCGACTAGGGACAGAATCCGATACAGTGGTACCTTGGTTTTCAAACTTCATCTGTTCCGGAAGTCCAAAGCATTCCAAAACCAAAGCGCGCTTTCCCATAGAAAGTAATGCAAAATGGATTAATCCGTTCCAGACTTTGAAAAACAACCCCTAAAACAGCAATTTAACATGAATTTCTCTATCTAACGAGACTAGTGGTCCATAAAACCAAAGCAATAAACAATGTACTGCAGTCACACAATCAGTAGCTGAACTGGGTTCCACACAGTCACAAAAACAGAACAAAAAAGCCACAAAAACCAAAACACAAATAGCAAAAACAGACAGACCTCAGTGTAACGCTGAAAACAGAAGTGTGGCACTCAACACGGAAGCGGAACACTAAAAACAGAGTGCGTTGGGCTTCCAAAAACGTTCACAAACCGGAACACTTCCGGCTTTGCAGTGTTTGGGTTCCAAGTTGTTTGCGTACCAAGGCATTTGAGAGCCAAGGTACCCCTGTATTTTGCATGGTTTCATTTGAGTAATTAGGTATTCTTCCGAGCCGAAGGGGAAGGTGGAAATTTGTTTTGGCACTGAGTTCCAACTCACTTGGCAGCCCAATAGTCAAAGAGCTGCTTCTCCAGGAGAGTGGGTGGGGATCTTCTATGCCATAGAATAGGTGGCATAAAAATTGTTTGCTAAGGAACCTGAGCTAGGGAATCTTGAAGAGGGTTTTCAAATTTGTGTAGAAGGAACATAGATTACTCATGATGTTCAGTAAATTGCAATTTTTCAATAATCCCCTCTTTCTTTGTGGACTCACTGGAATCAGGGGAGGGGGTTGAGGTGGATTTTCTTATCCGGTATGGACATGTAGGCTTGGCACACCTCTAGGAGTAAGTCTTGACACTTGGAGAATGGCATTTTCAACATCTGTGCTGGGAGAACTTGTTCAACCACCAAAAGTGGAAGTGAAAGGTGAGAACTGGGAGAGATTTCCAATTGGCTTGTGGCAGACCACTGCAAAGAGGGATTCCAGTCTGTGGGCATGAAGGAGACTTGAAACATTAAAGGTAGAAGGCTTTGTAATGAGGGAAAGCTAAGCATTGTGTCTGGTGCACGGAGAAATAGTTTTATCCGTAGAGCTTGTAGTGAAACGATGGCAAACACACGAAGCAGCTTGAAAGTGTGAAGAGTCTGTCCTGTTTTGTAGGAAACTCTAAGGTTTTATTACTGCTTGGAAAAGACTATCTTAGAGCATTTTTAATCAACTTTAGGGAAAATGCTGTGGCCTAATTTTGTAACAGGGGCTTTCTTGGCATATAAGTGTGTCGCAACTGCAGCATTATTCAAAATGCTGTTATGAAACTTTAGATTTGCCTCTATATTTGGCTTTCCATTCCCCCTTTTTTGTTGCTTTCTTGATGCAAAGCAATTATCCTGATAACAGCAAAGAATATGTGAGGCAGGGGCTAGATTCCAGCAAATAAATTAGGATGAAAGACTCAAACAGTTCTCTGCACATCTGTGCAGGCACTTAATTATTTAAGATGGATAATGAGAAGGGGGGAAACACCTCTCTCCTTTTTCTATTTAAACTAATGTAGCAGGCTCTGAGCAGGGAGGGTTGGCAAATGCAAACCACAGAAGGGGTCTTGAAAAATGAGAATGGAAGCAGTAGGCAAATGCCTCACCCACAGCTTCAAGCTGTTCATAGAATTTTCATAGGTTTTTAAGACCAGGACAAATTGTTTAATTAGCTAGACTGATTTTCAGAGTTTTATTTATGCAGAAGACTCAACTGGCATTTCTTGAAGGAGGTCCAGGAAGCATGCTTGAATTAGAGGATTTTCTTCACAGCAGGGATGGGAAACCAATTAAGGTAGGTCCCGATTTGGCCCAGCCGTCCCGCCCACCGGAAAATACCCACCTGCTTCATACTGCTGACATAATATTCATTTTGATTATTTAATCAATTTATATTCAGCCCTTCTTCCGAAAGGAGCACAGAGCAGCAAACAAGAGACTTAACGTCTTAAAAATAATTCCAGTACAGATGCAGATGTTAACTTAAAAGGCTTATTGGAAGAGGATCTTTAGTAGGCACCAAAGAGAGAGAATTCACAAGCGTAGGTGCCTCAACACTAAAAGCCAGATTCATGTGGGACAGATAAGGATGTGGCTGCAAAGGAACAATCACAGAATCAGAGAACTGGAAGGGACCAGTTCTAGTCATCTAGTCCAACACCATACAATGTGGGAATCTTTTGCCAAGAGCTTAAAGTGAGGTTGTGTTGGCTCCTTTGCATGTGGGGCTTGCAGCTTGCATATCCATGGAACCATATTCATGGAAGACAATTTTACCTGGCTACAAGCAATTGCCAAAGAAGAAGATATGGAAGAGGTACTGCTGAGAAGTAAGCAAAGCAAGTATTTCCCTAAGAATTCCTTTGAGAGCAGCTAGGAGAGCACTGATCCAGCAGATGTAAGATACATAGACTTCAGTATCTTCAATATCAGGGGCCCATTCCACTTTTCTATTTAGTATTACTCACTTTTCTATTGCATTTGTTGTTGTTTCGTCGTTTAGTCGTGTCCGCCTCTTCATGACCCCTGGACCAGAGCACACCAGGCACTCCTGTCTTCCACTGCCTCCCACAATTTGGTCAAACTCATGCTGGTAGCTTCGAGAACACTGTCCCACCATCTCGTCCTTTGTTGTCCCCTTCTCCTTGTGCCCTCCATCTTTCCCCACATCAGGGTCTTTCCCAAGGAGTCTTCTCTTCTCATGAGGTGGCCAGAGTATTGGAGCCTCAGCTTCACGATCTGTCCTTCCGGTGAGCACTCAGGGCTGATTTCTTTCAGAATGGATAGGTTTGGTCTTCTTGCAGTCCATAGGACTCTCAAGAGTCTCCCCCAGCACCATAATTCAAAAGCATCAATTCTTCGGCGATCAGCCTTCTTTACGGTCCAGCTCTCACTTCCATACATCACTACTGGGAAAACCATAGCTTGAACTATACGGACCTTTGTTGGCAGGCGATGTCTCTGCTTTTTAAGATGCTGTCTAGGTTTGTCATTTGCATTACTCAGTTGTATACCTAAAAAAGTGAAGTGTGAATGTGACAGGCATGCTTGCAAACACCCACTGGAAATAATCAAATCATTAGGCGTTCTAAGGCAACCCACCAATTGCAATATGGTGACAATGGTAATCTTAATGGGTAGAGCATCAAACTCTCCTCATCTCAGGGTAGTTGGTTCAAGCCCCACATTGGGCAAAAGATTCCTGCATTGCAGGGGGTTGGACTAGATGACCCTCAGCGTCCCTTCCAACTCTACAATTATATGAATACTCAGAAAGTGCATCGTATATGATGGTAACAGCAGCACCATCAAAACAGGGAGTCCAGAAACGCTGCACCTGGAGCTGGATTGGGTGGCTCCTGAAGACCAATCATACTGCTGCATTCTGGATCCTATTGTTCTAGGCCAATCATACTGCTGCATTCTGGATCCTATTGTTCTAGGACCAATCAGGCTGCTGCATTCTGGATCCTATTGTTCTAGGACCAATCAGACTGCCGCATTCTGGATCCTATTGTTCTAGGACCAATCAGACTGCCGCATTCTGGATCTTATTGTTCTAGGACCAATCAGACTGCCGCATTCTGGATCCTACTGTTCCAGGACCAATCAGACTGCCGCATTCTGGATCCTCTTCACCTCAGTACGTAACAGGCGGTATATAAATTCATTAAATAAGAATCAAAAGCCGCCTCCTTTTCTCCGGCGCCTCCCTGAGGCGACCAGGCCGCGGCCTCCATTTCCCTCCCCCCCTCCCGGCGCCGCCGCAGCGCTTTGCCGCCTCCGCAGATCTCCCCTGATTGGTCGGCGCTCCGGGTTTGTTTGGGGTCGCTTGACTCCCCCTTGCGATTGGCTCCCTCAAATTCACGGCCTGGCTCTCCGGCCTATCAGAAGATCCCGAGGGCGGCTCTCATTGGGCCCCTGGCCTCCCTCCGCCCCGCCCCCCCGCCCCAGGTCCCTCTCCGCGCCGGGCGAGGCGCAATTGCCGGCCTGGCTGGCTGCGGGCGCGCTGCTCCGCCCTCCCTTCGCGGCCAGGTCGAGGCCCAGCCTCCGGAGGAGGAGCAGCAGCAGCAGGAGAAGCCGCCGCCCGGGGCTCCAGCACCTCGGAGAGCGGCTGGAGGCGAGGGAGCCGCGGCGCGCAGGACCAGGCGAAGGAGGACTGCGTCGCCGCCGCCGCCGCCTCACAACTCCCCTCACAAGCCGCTGTTGGCGCCGCTGCTTCCATTGCAGCTGTCCCGGCGCCAGCCTTGCAGTCTTGGCAGGAGGGCTCGGCGGGGCGCGCTTCCCCCTCAGTCCCAGGCGCAGTTCTTCGTCGGGGTTCCGGGGCCCACCGAGACCTCCTCGACAGCCACGCTTTCACTGAGGGACAGCCGGCCAACAAGTTCCCTCTCGGGCCTCTCCTCGCTCGGCGACCCGCTTCTCCCGCCAGGGCCCCCTTCGGACGCTTCCCGTGAGGCGAGAAATTATGATTATTATTATGGGCGGCTACGTCGGAAGGAGCCCGCCGTGTTCGGCTTCCCGGAGCCCGGCAGCGCCTCTAGCCGACGTCGCGGGCCGGGCTTGAGGAGGCGAGCGAGACCCGTCGGGGAGAGATCCCCATCCCGGAGAGATCCCCATCCCGGAGAGATCCCCGTCCAGGTTGCCCGGGCGGGAAAAATGCCGCCCCGCCAGAACCGCTATTTGGATGTCCCGGAAGCAGCCCGCTGAGGGGCAGTGGATTTCTCACCCGACAAGATCCCTCACGCGAAGGTTGGCGGGGAAGATCGCGAAGGATCCGCAGTTGCTGTAGGTGGCAGGCAAGCTGCCGTAGCCGCGGCGGGATCTGGTCGTTCAAACATACGCAGACGGGAGAGAAAGAAGCGCCGAGGTCCAGATCAAACCATCTGTTACAGAGGCGGCCTGGGGCTTGGGAACACCAATTCATATGGAAATATATTTTTTCACAAGAGGTGATGAAAGTCAACATGTCAGTGAGTTCTTAGGCCATTAGGGCAGTTTGAATGCTGGCTTGAATTCTGATGGATAGTCTTTTTTAACACCTATACACACCTATACACACCTATACACAATGTGGATTCTTTATAAACGGCTTCCTATGAGTGGCTACAATTCACCTCTTCTGAATTCCTCACGTTGGGTTTGCTGAATTGGTGGGATTCTGCTCTCCCAGCCCTTTTTAAGAGTTTTGATAAAATGGAGTCTTTATATACTTCCATCAGTAAAACACCATACTGATAAAATTCAAAAGACCGTTTTGCTGCATCACTGAAACATTTGAAAGGCACTTTGTTTTGCTTTCCACTTTGGGATTGCTAAATGTGATCCTCACCAAGGCAAGCGGTTCTTTCTCCTTTCTAAGGTTACTTTCTTCTTCTTCTTCAAAATGAAGAAATTTAATTTTCACAAAGTTTTGGATGGCTTAACTTCATCCCCGGGCGGCAGCAGCGGCCCTGGGCCTGGCAGTGGCTCTGTGCCCTCAGGAGGAACTGCAGGGACTCCCAGAGAGGAAATCCAGGAGACTCTCACGTCAGACTATTTTCAGTTAAGCAAGGTAAGAACAGCCTGTGGGGGTTTTTAAGCACAAGAAAAAATCTGGAGTGCTAAAGCCAAGTCAAAATGCCTAAAGGATGAAGTGGAACAACATCTTTTACTTTTTAACTACTGTTACATTAGAAGTTGGATCCCAATTATTTTTTCTTCCCGGTCAGAGTAAGTAAAAATGTCAGCATCATTAAGGGTCCTCATAGGACTTGGTCTCAGACATATATAGCAGATCATACTTTTGTATGACTGTGGGCTGTAGTCAGATTGAACTATGACTTAAAAGTGTTTACAAGTGCTCATCATAAATACTAGTTTATCATATTTATCATTTTTTAAAATTCTGTGAACACTGGGTGCATTCTCTGAACATTCTGTATGAAATATATTCACTTTTGGCCTAATTTTAAGCAGGGATCAGCTAGAAGGCTTCATTTTTAAATTATCTTGGGTACAGGCCTTTTCATTTCGTAGGAGCATTACTGATACATTAATTATAGACTGTGTCTTTGTATTCTGTCTATGTTTTCATAATAGATGTTTTGCTTTTTGTATAATGAAGTCAATTTTAGAAACCCAGCACCTATAATTGGCAACTTTAATAATGGAAAATAGTTGGGATCTATGTTTGAGTTGCTGACATGTAGTCTGAATTATGTGGGAATTTTATCTGAAAAGGAAAAGCAGATTTGATTTTTTTTTTAAAATGTTATGCAGCATTCAAATATTTTAATTTTTTTGGTACAGGGTGAGAAGTTATTTTTTGTTCTATGTTAATAATAGTTTTAGTAGTAATTTAGTAGTAAGATGGGGAAAGCAAAATGGAATGATGTCCTTTTTCAATTTAGGATTTTTTTAGTTACTGTTAAGTGAACAAAATTGAATTCTTTATAACTGAGGTTTTCTTCACAGTATCAAAAGCATGTGAATGGGTACAAAATGTAACCATGCAAACACATTTGTTGTGCATTAGATGTTTCAGTAATGTGAACATTTGAAATAGGGTAAAGATGAAGTACTCACTTCATCATATTTTTCAGATTTAGTATATAGAATTGCCATTAGCCTCATAGAGAAAAGTATCTCTGATTTCATTTGTTCTTGGGGATATTTGCATTAGCCTTACAGAAACAATGATTAATGGTGTTTTGGCCCTTTTGGATCAATTGACTTGTCAGCTGCATTGAATTAAATGTTTACCCTTAATTGCACCATGGTAAAAGCTGGCTTAATTGGCTACTTCAATAGAACTAATATTTTTCCCCACATGGACTTTACATTAATGTGGAAAAGAAACTGAAGACATCCAACCATTATATTGCATTACCAGTACAGGCCTTCTTTACTGAGTGACAAAGCCACACACATTTTTAAAGGTGTCTAAAGATTAATCAGCTCCCTAATATCAAATTCACATGATTCTTACATAAGAGATCAGAGGCCCTTTAATGGTACTTCATCCCACATTGCTTGCAAAGCCACAAAATCAGTAGAGACTAGGTAGTCTGCATTGGTGAATTTTGATTTTGAGCAGGAGGGGACCCCCATGGGGAAAAGCAGGTATGTTTTGGTAAACATATTGGTGTAAATTTGTGAACTAAGTCCCTCATCCAAGACTTCAGTGAAGAAATGAATTGTGGCATATCTGTGGCATATCAAATTTGCAGATGTTATCATCCCTATTCTCAGGGGTTTATTTTTCCAGCCGGAACTTACTGGAACTCAGTTCCGGCACCTCTCAGGTAGCCACCATTACCGTTATCAGAGAACAAGGGAGGAGCTCATGGTGGGTTCTTTTTCTAGAAAAACAGCACTTCTTATGCTTAAATATTTCCCTACGAAAACCTGGACATTCTGCTGATTATCATCTACAAGACAAGGCTTTTTATGTCAAATAGGTAAGACAGTAGCTAGACAGATAAGCTAAGTTAACTTTGCAAATTCTTGTTTTTCAATATATATTTTCCCTAAAAGACTTAGTGGGGTGAGGTGGGGGAGCTGACTCAGTCCTTCTAATTCATTGTGATACGGCTTCAGCGATAGCTTGAGTTCAAAGGTAGTAATAATTTTGACTTAAGTGATAGTGCATGTATACGTACTAAAGAAGATGCTGTCCAAAACAATATCTTCCAATCCCTGCCACAAGATGTGTAGTTTAGCACCTGTCCCTGCTAAACACTGTCCTTATTTTGTTCCTGTTTTGTTTTTGGGTTATTGGGGAAGCATTTTCAACATTTTGTTAGTGTGCCCTAATATATAGTGGAGCAATGGCCTCAGACTTTTGCAGAGCCATGACATATGCTATCTGCCCCATCCTGCCTTTGAGTAGGGACTGTCTTGGCATATACGAAGTTGAAACAGCCTCCTGAGTTGAAATCAGCTGCCACAGTTATCAACACCCTTGATGAGCTCCATAAATGTCTAAGAGGCAAGACTGGGTGTGGGGGAAAGGATAATTAATGAAATAGATTTAAGCCACAGAGGCTGTGTGGTGAATTTTGTTATCATTATTCTTTATTAAATTTGTATACCGTCCTTCGTGGTTTTGGAAGGGGTGGAGCAGGTGGAAGGTGGAAAGCTAATGAGAGATGGAGAATTAAATGAAAAGGTGAGAGAGCTTTTCTTCCTTGTTCTATGTCCAAAATACAGGGTTGGAGGGACGTGTAAGGATCTTTACCTTCAGGGTAAATCCCTAAAAAAAAGTAAAAAAAGAGGAGACTTTCCTAAGCTGTGGCAAACCTCTATTAAGAGTCCACTGGAGGGGAGAGTGCAAAAAAAGAAAAACTCAATTCCAGACTTAAGTGAGTCTATGGTTATGACAGCAAGACTGTGGTTATCATAGCCTTCCAAGCTCTAGGTGGAATGTAAAATTTTAAAATGAAAATCAATCTGTGTGTTGTATTGTATTTTGTTATTGTGTTGTTTTTGGCAACCTGTTTATTGACCATCCATTCTGATTTGCTTTTGCAAAACTTATGTGATGGTTATATTTTATCTTATCCCTTGGTAATGGCTCCCTTGGTAGGACTGCAGTTTTAAACCTCACAGTTTTCCTTACTACAGGACTTGTACAGCACTTATCTAAGAAAGTGTGACGTTACATGTGTCTCCTCACTAAAAGCAAACAAGCACCTATGTACAGGGGAAGAGCTTTCATATAAAAGGGTCCAAGTATGGTTTTCAGAGGGACACGGGTGGCGCTGTGGCTTAAACCACAGAGCCTAGGGCTTGCCGATCAGAAGGTTGGCAGTTTGAATCCCCGCAACGGGGTGAGCTCCCATTGTTTGGTCCCAGCTCCTGCCAACCTAGCAGTTCGAAAGCACATCAAAGTGCAAGTAGATAAATAGGTACCGCTCCGGCGGAAAGGTAAACGGCGTTTCCGTGCGCTGCTCTGCTTCGCCAGAAGCGGCTTAGTCATGCTGGCCACATGAGCCGGAAGCTGTACGCTGGCTCCCTCGGCCAGTAAAGCAAGATGAGCGCCACAACCCCAGAGTCGTCCGCGACTGGACCTAACGGTCAGGGGACCTTTACCTTATGGTTTTCAGACAAGATTGACTTCATACCTCTTACTTAGAAATTAAGCCATGTTACACGCCATAAATTTTTGAATTTGTGTATTGTTTACAGGAACACCTACACATCCATTGCAAAAAAAAGCTAAGGAAACACACAAAAACTTTAAAAATGTGAGGACGCTTGCTTTGAGTTGCAGTGATTCCAAGGCCATCCTCTAGCATATTGGGTTATTTTGGGTCCTTAAAAACATTAAACATCCAACAACTTATTGTTCCTTTCTGGTAATGGGGAAGCCCACAGTTTACCTGCAGCTGAATTTTGCTGGGTAGACTTTAGGGATGGGACATATCTGGAAGAGCTGCCAACACTGGTTTAGGTGTCTGTGAAGTCACCATCAAATAATTCTGATAGGGGAACAGGTCATGGTGCTCCAAAGGTGCTTGTCATCACAAGGAAACTCTGGAGCCATCGTGGAGGATCTGGCCCACAAGGTTCATGCTTCAGGGCAGCTCCCTCCCCCGTAGTGCCCAGAGCAGCTGCACCAGCCCTGGAGCTGCAGTTACTTGAAGAGACGGCCATCCTTTCCTAGTTAATATTTATTTGTTTGTCCTGGGAAAATTGTCAGGGCTGAGTCACAGAGTTGAAGATTCCCATTCTGCATTAAGCAGCTCTGACACACAGAAGGAGCTTATGATACTGGCATTAGCCTGCAAAAGTGAATTAAATGACTGAACCAGAATCGTACTGAGGACCTGGAATCAGGGTCAGAAAACTGAACTTGTAGTTCTGTGCTTTCTCAAATTCTGTCACAAAAGGCTTATTACACAGCTGATGCAGACCAGACTGGAGCTAGGCATACAATGAGTGGATCATTCTGAGAGTGACAAAGAGGCTTGGTAGTGACATTTCTGTATGGCACCGTGAAGGAGAAAATGCTGCTCCTAGTTTTATGGACTAATGCAGCAGAAATGTACTCTGTTGGCTCTCCTGGACCTCTCAATAGCTTTCAGTCCCTTCATCCATGGTAATTTTCTGTATCACTTGTCTGAATAGGAGTCGGGGGCACTGCACTTTGTTGGTTCCAATCCTATCTTACAGGTAGTATTAAGAAGGTGATGCTGGGGAAACTCTTGCTCTGGACTGCGGTGCTGGGAGGCAGTTGCTGCGCATCGTCATGCCATATGCTATGGGGTTTCACATGCCTTTAATGTTTACATGAAAACACTGGGAGAAATCAACTCAAGATTTGGGGCAAGGTGTCACCAAAATATGGGTGATGGCCATTTCTCTTTCCCCTTCATCTAGATAAAATGGCAGTATTCAACCATTTCTGGATGGGTTGCACTCTGCCATAAAGATCGGATTTTCAGCATGATACCACTTGAGCCAGTTTTGCAGCTGGATAAACAGCCAGATGGGTGGGGTATAAATAAAAAAATATTATTATTATTATTAAATGGAGTTCATAGCACTAACTTCATTTCCAGTGCCATCTGTTCTCCCAAATGTCAAGTCTTTTCTATTGGAGAAATCTGAAAAGGGGGAGGGGAGATGTTTTCTTTCCTGATTATTTCTGGGAACATTTTTGCCTGGTGCCTAAAGATATGTAATGAAGGCACCAGGCAAGTCTCCCTGGGGAGAGCATTCCACAAACGGGGAGCCACCACAGAAAAGACCCATTTTCATGTTGCTGCCCTCCAGACCTCTCATGGAGGAGGCACACAGAGAAGGGCCTCAGATGATGATGATAACTGAATCTGGGTTGGTTCATATGGGAAAGGGTTGATCTTTGAGGTATTCATGCCGGAGGTATCTGAGAAAAGATTACCACATTGGATGCAGGATCTTTGATAGCTCCAAAGCTGGCAACTTACTCCCACAAAAATCAAAGCCCAGCTAAGCTGTTACATACTGAGCCAGGCCTTGCTGTTCCAATCAGGCTTTGCCATCCCTAGTTGGGTATCTTCACACTTGAAGAACCTGGAAGTCCAAGGTGCTTGGAGACCTCCTGGAAGTTCTCTGGCACCTCTGTTGACCAAGGTCACTGGGACAGAACTTCATGGAGTTGCTGTTGGCAAGTTGATCAGGGCTAGTTGCTCAAGTCCAAAGATGCAATCTCTTTGCCCTTCTGTTCTTTTAGACTGAGCTTCTCGTTCAACCGAGGGATATACATCTTCTGTGGCTCGCTCTTCCTCCTGGTAACCTTGGCCAGTCTTGGGGTTCAGACATGATGTTTCTTTCCTTTAGTGCCCATATCTGACTCAATGAGTGGGTGATGACAGAAGGGGTGCCTCATTAGCCCCATCTGTTAGCCCCAGCAGTGCCTCTTCCTGAGCAAGTTTCCAGTGTTCCACTTCCACTGGGATGTCCCCTCTCTTTGTGCCATCTGACATCATTGGCTTGAAGGGCCGGTTCTCCCCGACCAATCTGCCCTGCAATTATTTGATACTTTGCCATTCAATTTCTTCTGTAGAGGTTTGTTGTGTGTATTTGCATACTGTGGGTGGAGGCAGCAGATGGGCAAGTTTTCCATCCCAGCCACCAACAGAGCTTCTTTCCTTCTATGACAATCTATCTCCGTCAAAGAATAGTGTTTGAAAGATAAATGGTCTGTGAAATATACTGACTTGCTCTTGTTGACATCTGTCTGACTTACAAGAAAATGAAGTGCACCTCTGGGAGTGATACTAAAATTGCCCCATGTTGTAGATTAGTTTTAGGCTTTACTTTGTGCCCCTCCTATACCTTTACTGTCCAGCTATTTTAGGCCTTTTCTGCAACGTGTTTCTCCCTCATCTTTGTTTACCTTTTAACTTGGCCTGCCTGCAGCTTTCCCTACTGAATTAGGACTCCCTTTGTGACTGCAACTCTCCGTAATTTAAGAGTTTAATCATGTAAACAACTCTGCAGCAAATGTAGAAGCACAAGCCCAGGAATCAATGCACTACCTTCTTTGTTCTAATTTTGGTGGGGAAATATTATTGCATTGTACAACTATACCATATCACTCATGTAACATTGCTAATTTGGAAGGAAAAATACAGCTGAACTGGGTGAAGGTGGGAGATGTGGTCTTCTGTCTTTGACTGAGAAGTACACTGTGCATCCATTTATCTAAAGCGAGGTGCCTTTTCAAACCTGTTTACTCAGCCATGAGGGAAATGCACACAGAGTGGCAAAGGGAGGCCAGGAAATGGGGATTTAGGTTCTAGCTGTGTTCACTGCATGAGAGAGAGGCTGACAGAGAAGCAGTGCTCTGGCTGCATATATGAAGCTCTGTCTTGCTCATGCGTTTGGATGAGCATTTCCTGCACTACCTAATACGTTCTTTTAATCCATTTTTAGTCTGATGTTGTAAAGAAAAGGTGTCTGGTTATTTTATTATGAGCATGCGGTACATGTCCTTCCTTCTCCAGAAGAGGCTGGCTTAAAAAATGAAAGAAAGAAAGGAAGGCAGACATACTCAGCTGCTGATATGACTCTTTAAAGGCTAACAGATTGATAGAGCTATCTAACCCTCCTGAGCAGAGGGGTGAGGTTGGATTAGGTGCCCAGCTGTCCTGGCTAAATTGGTCCCCTAATGGAGGGACACAAGCATCATTCTGTTGATGTGGCACTCCTCCTTTCACCTGCCAAAAGTGTGGGTGGGCATGACAATGATGCTTCTGGAAGGCACCAAGGTAGAGAATGTCATGGCTGCTTCTGAACTCTCTGCTTCAGATCAGGAGTGAGAGGAGAAAGGATGAGACTATGTCAACTTTGACATGATGACGAAGCCCCTCCTCTGCTTCCAGACATGCCTGGTCCTGAAAAGATGGGAGACTCAGGGGCTGTGGAGGATGATGGGGGCTCAGGGTACAGTCTGTTGTTATAGAGCAAGAGAGTTTAGACTAGGAGGTGGGCCTGGGTGCCTCCCAGGGAGAGGTGTCAAGAAAAGGGAGGAAACCCATCTCCTTCCCCCCCCCCCCCCAGAGGAGCGCCCATCTTCAGGCCGGGAATGCCCACATGGAGAGGGATTCTTGTGAGTGTACTTTTTCCTTCTCTGCTTAAAAGCTTGTTGGGTAGGCAGGGTAACTTGCTGGAACAACATTACAGCTCCCATATAGCCTTGGAATTCTTGTTGCTGATCTTGGACTTGTAAACCCTTACTCTTGTGCTGGACACATTACTGCTAACCCTTCACCTTGTAAGAGCTGCTGGACTGTATTTGGTATTTCCATGCCTCTGAGTCCATGCCAGTAATCTGCTTTAATAAAATACCACCTCCTTACTTATAAGTGCACCTGTTGTTGTTGTTTTTAGCAGGACAAGGAGGGCCTGGCCTGGCCCGGGAACCTTTGGATCCCAATCTCCTGTATTCTCACTGGCATCATGAGATTGCATTGGGACCAATCCTGCAACTCACCTTTTGCTGCAGCTGCCATGAGCAGTAGGGCTGCAAATGCAGCAGTGCCTCCAATCTGCTCCACAAAACCCCACCTACATGGAGGTGAAGTTAGGCTTGCGCCCGTAGTCTACTTCATCGGATGTGTGAAGTGTAACCCTGAATTTGCAAGCATATGCCCACTGGGGGGGTGGGAGATGTAGAGCAGGCTTCCTCAAACTTGGCCCACCAGATGTTTTGAGACTACAATTCCCATCATCCCTGACCACTGGTCCTGCTAGCTAGGGATCACAGGAGAACAGCCTTCTCAGTGGTGGCTCCCAATTTATGGAAACTCCCCAGGGATGCACCACTACTGTGTATTGTTAGGTGCTGGGCAAATGCATTCTTGTTCCCCCAGGCTTTTGGAACTTATTTTTTGTTTATCTTCTGGAGTTGAGTCGATTCTGTTCTTTTCTATATGCTACTGATGTATTCTGGCTTGTATTATTATTGCTTTTCCACTTTTAAAATGTTACTTGTAAGTTGCTTTGAGTTCTCTTTTCTGAAAATAACGATAATAGCAATAATAATTTCTTCAGACTCCGCTGCCACAGGTTGTACTTTACCTTAATTTATCTGTATTTCCTTTTGAACTGAGATACAAAAGGAGCTTCTATATTAGGGTATGATAATATTTATGTAGACGTGTATATACATTATTATTAAATATTAGAATTTGCCTAGTTCATTTGTTAAAGAATATAATTAATTTGTTAAAAGATCTACATTCAGTTGACAGCCTATTAATTAGTTTGGTTATCCAGAGCTTTGTTTGCTCCAGAAATAATACTTAATGATACTGTAAAGCAACTACTCTACATCAGCTGAGTTTCTTTCTTCTTTTGCAGACAGTTCGCCATGGGTTTCCTTATCTTCCCACTGCCTTAGCTTTTGACCCAGTTCAGAAGATTCTGGCTATAGGGACAAGAACAGGTGCTATTCGAATGTATCCTTTGCTAGTATACCAAACAGTATGATTTGCAGCATAACGTACATTTTACAACCTGCGCTTTTAGCTTGTTTTCCTGCGTTTGTACATTCCAACAGGGGAACAGGAGGAGGATGGCATGGGGAGGGGGCTGAGACAGGAGGGGAGGCAAGGGCTTCCATCTCCCAGTTGCTTTGGATGGTGAAGCATGTCTTCCCTCTCCGTTTGGGGAGCAGAGCAAAGGAATCCAGGGAGGGAGGACATCTGCACTGCCTCAATAAAGGCTGCTTCTTGCTCTCCTCTGAGGTTCTTCCCCCTACTTTTGCAAGCTCCAGATTAAAGCAGCATCAAACAGAGTCTTTTTTCTTCTTTTCTACCAGTCTTTGAAATGAGCAATATATCCATGTCAGCTCATTGTTCAACCTCTGGGTTCATCTCTGATGGATTGATTGAGAGATATAAAAACTCTCATCTTTCTCTCTCTCTCTCTTTCTGTCTGTCTCTCACACAAATAAACACTTAGATTGATGGTAAACTACCCCAAAAGTATGTTTGGCATGCATGCAGAGTGGTGATGGAATTTGGATTATTCATGAGCTTTTTATTGTCAATGGAGAAGGGAAGAGGAGGTCCTTGGGCGCAAACTCCTCCATCCCAAATGTTTGACTGGTATGAGAATGGTGGGAGAGATTTTTTTCATGGGTCAGACTGGGCCTCTTTTTAATTTCTTTTTTATTTAAAGTACAGTGGTACCTTGGTTCCCAAATAGCTTAGTTGTCAAACAAATTGGCTCCCGAATGCCGAGAACCTGGAAGTAAATGTTCTGGTTTGCAAATGTTTTTTTGGAAGCCAAACATCTGATGTGGCTTCCACAACTTCCGCGGCTTCCGCTTGAGTGCAGGATGCTCCTGCAGCCATTCAGAAGAAAAGCTTTTGGTTTTCGAATGGTTTTGTGAGTCAAATGAACTCCCGGAACAGATTGTGTTCAAGAACCAAGGCACCACTGTATCTGAAAATTTGATATGGGCTTATGTATGTAGCAGAAACCCCCCCCCCTCAATGTAATGTAATGCACATATGAATCACCTTAGGCACTATATTCCACCAGCACCCCAACCGAGCTTCTGTTTTGCACAAAAGAATACTGTCTCAAGATGACCTTGATAAAGAGAAGCAGTAAATGCCACATACAGAAAGTTCTCCCTCTGCAGATAAGCAAGTTAGAACTGCTAGGTATCTTGAAAATTCAGGGTCTCTTAGAGCAGTATTTCCTAACCTTGGGTCTCCAGCTGGTTTTGGACTATCATTCCCATCATCCATAGTTAGCAAGACCAGTGATCAGGGATGATGGGGAGTTCAAAAACAGCTGAAGACCAAAGGTAGGGAAACACTGTCCTAGAGCAAAGAAAAATGCAATTTCTCACTTTATTCCAAAGACAACTACTAGGCCAGCCTTGTCGTTAAAATATTCCATGTTATGATGCTATGCAATTACGTACCAACTCCACTATATATTTTATATTCTGTGTTTTGAATTAATTCCTAAATTAGTAAAGAAAATAACTTTTCACTAGTCTTGTTTTAGAATTTGTCTTTCTAAGTAATCTCTGTGTGCCTTATGCTCCAATAAGGAAACATTTGGAGGAGGCAGCTGCACTGGGAAACCAATCCATTTAAGTACAACAAAGCCTGTGACTTCAAAGTATAGGAGTGTACATTAGGGAAATCTCACACGGGGCTTAATCTGCCCCAGGGAGACAGTGGAAGGAAAACTGTAAAATTAATGCTAATTAAACACACCTGGAAAAGGACAGAGCTTAAAAGTGTTTAGTTTGTTTGTTTGTTTGTTTGTTAAATTTCTACACTGCCCCTCATCCCAGGGCGGTTTACAATATAAGAACAGAAGAATACATAACATAGTAACAAACGAAAACAATACTTCTCAGCTTAAAAGGCCATATCTTGTTTAATTAGCCAAAGACTAATTAAATATAGCAAGGACAGGTGTGTCTTCAGGCCACCGCACAAAATCAGCTTTTGTTGTCCTACCATTTGTCCCTGGACTATAAGAATATAACTAAATAAAGTGTATTAACTTCCACAAATATCAAGGCCTTCGCCAATGCAACATACTGTAGTACCAAACATGCCCACATCGCATACTTCAGTCACACCTCCAGCACCTATCTGTATTAGACAGTGCCAGTTAAAAATGGTTAACTGTGTTTTATTTTGTTTTGCTTTTATTTCAGCTATCAAAAACTGGATTAACTGATCCTTAACTTTGACTCTAAACAGATTGGGCAGACCGGGTGTTGATTGTTATTGCCAACACGAAGGTGACGCTGCAGTTCTGCAGCTTCAGTTTTTGATCAATGAGGTAAGGTTATATTTACAAAAATGCAGATGTTTATTTAAACATGAGCAAAGTTATGTGTTCAAGTTTTTTTTCTTTTTAAGGGGGCATCTGTGGGTGGAATTCCCAGTTTGAAAAAGCAAGTTTCCAGCATTTGTAGAATCTGAGATAAAAGGCAATACATGGAAGCACGCCACTTTTGTGTGTGAGAAACCAGCCCCAGCCTCCTCTTACCTCTCAGTGCTTTTGACCAATGAGTGCAGCCATAGAAATGATTCACATTTAGGATGTGATTAGGCCAAGAGAAAGTTAGAGTGAAACACTGATTGTTTAGACCAGTGGTTGCCTACCTTTTGGGGTCCAGGGCCACATTTGGAATTTTGAGAAGCTGCCGAGGGCACCAGAAACTGGCTGCCACCAGGGGTGGAACATAAGAAGCTGCCTATCTAGGTAAGTGGCAGTAAATCTTTGGGGCCTCAGGCAAAGGTTCTGCAAGCAACATGAACATTACTAGGTATGGAGTTGAAATTCAGAACCTCCAAGGCACCTTTTTCAGAAATGCTGTCACAAGAAACTGCTTATTGCCAAGTCAGACCATTGAGTCATCTAGGCGGCTATTGTCTACTGCAGCCTCTCTCAACCTTGGGTATCCAGATGTTGCTGGACCATAACTCCCATCACCCCTAGCTAGCAGGGATGATGGGAGTTGTGGTCCAACAACATCTGGATACCCAAGGTTGAGAGAGGCTGGTCTACTAACTGGCAGCTTTCCAGGATTTCAGGCGCGAGACATTCCCAGCCTTACCTACATTGGTTTCCAGTATGTTTCCAAGCACAATTCAAAGTGTTGGTGCTGACCTTTAAAGCCCTAAATGGCCTTGGTCCAGTATACCTGAAGGAGCATCTCCACCCCCTTCGTTCTTCCCGGACACTGAGGTCCAGCTCCGAGGGCCTTCTGGTGGTTCCCTCCCTGCGAGAAGTCAAGTTACAGGAAACTGGGCAGAGGGCCTTTTCGGATGCCCTCCTATCATATGTCAAGGAAATAAACAACTATCTGACTTTTAGAAGACATCTGAAGGCAGCCCTCTTTAGGGAAGCTTTTAATGTTTGATGTTTTATTGTGTTTTTAATGTTCTGTTGGGAGCCACTCAGAGTGGCTGGGGAAACCCAGCGAGATGGGCAGGGTAGTAATAATAATAATGATAATAATGATGATGATGATGATGATAATATTTGTACCACGCCCATCTGGCTGGGTTTTCCCAGCCACTCTGGGTGGCTTCTAACAGAATTTTATTATTATTATTATTATTACCTGAAGATTGAACCTGTTGGACTAGATGACCCTCAGGATCCCTTCCAGTTCTACAATGTTATGATTCTGTGACATTTCACATGCAAACGTGCCGCCCCACTGCCCTTTCCACATAGCGGGCTAGTTAGACAGGTGGGGCTGAGGCATCTGGATGCATAGATGAGATGGTGGAGTTCAAAGGAGGGTGTTTGGATTTGTTGGAAACTCTGGAGCATTTCGGGGCAGGCTGATCTGTGCAAAAGGAACAGATGACACTTGAACTGAAATGGAACCAGACTCTTGGTGCTTACATATAAAAAAAAAAATAAAAGCACCAGAGCAGCTTTTGAACTAACCCCTGAAGGAAAGCACACACAGGACCTGGAGATCATCCAAGATGAAGGTGAAAGTGTTCCAGATCTTCCAGATGGCAACGTGATAGAATACCAATGGGCTACTGTTGTCCCTGGATACAAGCTCTCTAGGAAGAACAAAGAGGACTGTGTGATACAGATCTGCGCTGTGGCCACCTGCCACTTTGAGATTGCCCAGGATCTTTTATTCCCCATTCTGTCTTGGTGGAGAAGTCATAGCCCCCCCTCGAAAACACAAAGTGCAAAATAGGTTCTAAAGGGCAGGTAGATGCAGAGATCAGGTGGCAATTAATCCCAGAACAGCCCATCACCCAACTTCAGAAGGTTTCCCTGATGGATGTGAATGGCTAGACAGAGCAGCTTGCCAGTCAGGAGCCACCTGAGCTCAAATCCTTTAAAGCTGGAATGTAGTTAACAGTCCTTTGTCACAGACTTTGGAGCTCCCTCGCCAGAGAAGCTAGACTGGCCTCCTCCTCATTGTACTTCCTCAGGCAGGTGAAGGCGTTTCCGTGCGCTGCTCTGGTTCGCCAGAAGCAGCTTAGTCCTGCTGGCCACATGACCCGGAAGCTGTCTGCGGACAAACGCTGGCTCCCTTGGCCAACAGAGTGAGATGAGCGCTGCAACCCCAGAGTCATCTGCAACTGGACGGGTCAGGGGTACCTTTTCCTTTAAGCTGGCAAAAGGAGAAACTGAAGGTGTACTTTGGGCTGGCAGAAAAACTGTCACAAGCAATAGGATCTTGTTGTTCAAATGCAACTTCAAAAATTACTAGAACCCATCCACTTCTCCATAATGTCTGCAAGATTAAATCAACACTTGACACGCTTTTTTTCTGTCGTTATTATAGGGTGCTTTGGTCAGTGCAAGTTCAGATGACATGCTCCACTTGTGGAATCTAAGGCAGAAACGGCCAGCGATTCTTCATTCACTGAAATTTAACAGAGAAAGGTAAGGCATAACAAATTCTCACATTTAGTTCCACAGATTTTGCTGTTGTATATTCTCTTAGTATCTGAAACCTACTTAAACTATGTTTATGCAGTTAATTTTACAGTAGTTCCTGTATAGAGCTGAGACCAAGAGCAGCCACTGCTCCTCTTCTCTGACGCCATTTCTTTTTGTCATGGACCAGGTTAGGTGGGGGAGGGTTAGCATGCACTATAATATTTGGGTTTTGAAGTAGTTGTAATTGCCAGGTTAAATTATACTTGTAGTAATAATAATAATAATAATAAATTTTATTTATATCCCGCCCTCCCCAGCCGAAGCCGGGCTCAGGGCGGCTAACAACAATAAAACAGTACAAACAACACTCTAAAATCATTCATTATAAAATTAATTAATTCAAGCCACTGGCAACCATTGGGCCAGAGCTCTGCGAAGATTGCCGATGGAGGGAGTCAGGCTGTGCCCTGGCGAAAGGCCTGGTGGAACAGTTCTGTCTTGCAGGCCCTGCGGAAAGATGTTAAGTCCCGCAGGGCCCTGGTCTCTTGTGACAGAGTGTTCCACCAGATCGGAGCCACGGCCGAAAAAGCCCTGGCTCTAGTTGAGGCCAGCCTAACTTCTCTGTGGCCTGGGACCTTCAAGATGTTTTTAGGATGTATGAACATTTTTTTCCTACTGAGAAATCAGCTGGATTTCCAGTTTCAAAAGATAAATGATAGGGAGCGGAGCCATGGGTGTAGCCAGGGGGGGCAGGGAGGGGCAGCTGCCCCCCCATCAATAAATATACATAGCAAACTGAGGTTCTATCCCCCTAACAAAAGGCCTGCCCCCCTCACAAAAATCCTGGCCACACCAATGACTGGGAGCTGCATAATTCTTTCTCCTGCCCCTGCTGTTTGTCCTCACAAAATCACCCCTACCCTGAATAGCTTTTCTCTCCACAGGGGGAAAGATGTAGGGACTGGTAAAGCGAGGATTAAGCCCCCACACCTGCTCCTGCTGCTCTTCCACCTTCATTTGCTGCCTCTCATATTGCTTTGTAGTGTTGAAAAAAGCCAGCACATAAGTGACACATAAACAGTTTCCGTCACCCACGTATTGTCTAGTTGTTGCCCCGTGATTTGCACTGTGAGAGAAAGGAAAAGGCAGGTGGTTCTTTAAAACTCACAGCTGCTAGAAAATAAAGAAATGGTGTATGGAATCCTGCTTCCTCTCCTTTTAGTAGTCAGAATCTGATTTAAAATGCCCTTTCATCAACAGCATTTTATTATTGCTTAAATTTCACCCGGGTATCCTTTGTAACAGACTTTAAAATGTATTCTTAATTTTGGTAGCACTGTCTGTTTCATGTACCTAAAATTACAATTAGGGCTCAATTCACACTTTCACTTGTCCCCTATTTTGATCGGATTGTACACCAATTAATTCCCTGGTTCAGAGAGCTTTTCTCATTATTCCACAGTGTACCTTGTGAAAATTCAATCTTACCTGCTGAATTGAAGCCTGATTAAGCAAATTCTCTCTTTGGATTTTCCATGCATCTGATAAGATCTGATTCAGCAGGTAAGATCCAATTTTCACAAGCCCCAGCCGCAAAATAGTGAGAAAAGCTTGATGCACAATACAGTGAAAAAGGAGGTCAAGCAAAAGTGTGGATGAGCCCTTAGTGTAATCCAGCATGGTTTCATTTCAGAAATCTCTCCTATTACCTTGCAGTAACAAGATTTAAGTCTTTCTGAAAGTAAAGCTCACATCTCTGGATAAAGGCACATGTGTACTTGCAAATCGAGGGCCATCAACCCAAATGACTTTATCATGAAATGAACTCAAAGCTCAGTGTTAAGCAAGGGGAGAAATTCCCCACGGATCAGTTCTGTTGGTGGCAAGGGAAAAAATGTAGGTATAAAAGGACAATTCACAGGATACCAAGATCCAGGTTTGGGGCAAATACTCTTTGCTGAGAGAACCCTAGCAGAGATTTAAAATCACAAAACATGCAGGAAAGTAAAGCATGGAAATATATGCTGTTAAAATTTTAAAATATGTGCCCTTGTGAGTTCCTTCCAAAATTTCCATTTTGCCCGAGCATAGAAAAAGACCACACCTTTGGTAAGTTAACAATATGCTTTACTGTACTTGCCAAAGATCTTTCCAACTTTCTCAAGATCAGATTCGTGTGCTTCAGAACAGGTTGCACAGACAGTAAAATTTAGCTGTTACAAAGTGGTGAAAGTTCTTAAAGTATGGATATAGGAACTCAAGACTGAGTGGCTGGTGAGAGCCATGCGGTCCGAGCTTGGAGCAACCAGGTCCACATCCTCACACACTAAGCTCCTCAGGTAGATTGGGGAAACAAAGACTTGCTTACCTAGTCCCTCTCCAGGTGAGCTAAGCCTTTCAGGACAACTTACTCTATGGTCTTAACTCCTTCATGCATTAATTAGAACTTAAACACGTTGGTTATATGAGGCTGGTTATCCCACAAGTTCAGTGAATGCGACTGAGAGGGAAGGTAGACATATTGATGGCAGCCTCATATGTATCTGCATTGGGTTGCTATCATGGTTGCCCTATAAAGCAATGTTTGGGGTGATTAAATAATGAAAAATGGAGCATCAGTGTGCAGGGTCAAGATGCTGAACTAGCCCCCATCTGTGACTTTCATCACTGAATTGCTGGGGCTCATAGTCTGAAAAATAAATCGCACTGAGTGGGGGGGGGGGACTGGTGGAGAGATGGAGTTTTCAAACTAGGGAACGGTTCCACCCTGCTCATTGCTGCTTGCTTTATTGGAAATTAGCACAATCCCTTGTCATATCTATTTTGCCCCAAGTATTATGTGATGGGCACAAGGCAGCAATTGGATACTGGAGTCGTAGGCAAATTCACTTTGCAGAAATATGACCCAGGCCCAATTCTGCAGATTTAATTTTTTTAATTTTTCCCTCAGTGCTAAGCAGGAATTTGTCACATACGAAAGTACATAAGGGCATCCTACATTCCATGCTCATTTGTCCTTAATTGTTCAGCAGTTCGTGCCACACATTTTTTAAAATAATGTTTTCATTAATCTGGGCAAGTTCTTCTCTGAAGCTCAGTAATGATGATGAGCTTCTGTGCCTGTAGCAGGCTCCCTCCCACACAACCCATTTTCTGCTCATTCTGACTTGGGTTACCAAGGCAATGAATTATTGCACATAAACAGAATCTCAAAGGAGGATAAAGTTTCTCGCCTGCAAGTTTCTCATGGTGCATGAAGCATTGTGCTGGCCAGCGCCTCTGACGCGCCAGTGACCCACCTTTAATTGCTAACTGCATGGTGAGAGTGGCAGTGCTGCTATTGATATGCCAGCTTTGTGGTTGTGGGCTGATGAAGGACACAAAGCATCAAGGGGGAAGGCCAAGCCATCTCAGCCTGCCCCCTTGCTGTTCCCATTGGCTGTGGAACCCCAGAGTGTCTGATTGAGAGAGCTCACTGCCATTCTCTCACGAGTTCAATTTTTAAATATATATAATTGCAATTTAAATGGTGTACAGGTGGAGTGTTGGCTGCTAATGCAATGATCAGTACTTTCTGTTAGGTCGGCCATAAAGAAAGCTGTCCTCATTTAAATTCTCTCGGTCTATTTTGCAGGATTATTGTAAAGAATAAGATGTGGAAAAACCTGAGCTCCTTGGAGAATGGGTACAATTAAACAATGGCACAACTCTAACTACTCTTTAAGTTGCCCTTCCCCTTCTCTAGCTTGCCATTTTCCTCCTTTGAAGTCTGCTCTTCCCAAAGGAGCTATTAAGTGCATACTATTAAACACATTAGTGTGTAATGTACAGTGAGCAGCCAAATGCAGATGTAGAACCTTCACCAAAATACTGAATAATTATTTACTCCTTACCAGGAGAGCTTGTCTAGAACGATAATCTCAATTTTTCCTATACATACTGGAAAAGCTCCAATTTAACTGCTGCAACCTGGTATGATTTGTGCATGTGAAAACAAACTGTTGTCACTGTATTTGTATCCATAACGTCATTGTATTTTTCCAAATACAGAATTACTTTCTGTCACTTACCATTCCAAAGCAAATGGCTCTATGTTGGAACAGAGAGAGGGAATACTCACATTGTGAACATTGAGTCGTTTATACTTTCTGGATACGTTATCATGTGGAACAAGGCCATAGAACTGTAAGTTTTTAATTCACCAGTTTTCTATTTGCTGGTGTTTTTCTGTTTTTTTTTTTATGAATACCAGTCTCTGTCTATTATATGTGCTGCCTTGAGGTATGTTTTTAATCTTCCTCACTCGCATCCATAAAAAGTATTTTCAACAAATGTATTTTCATGTGTCTATTTCCACCCCAAGAAAAATCTTCTGTTAATCTAGAATTAACAGAAATCAAGGACTTCCAAAAAAGATCTATGTTGACTTTGCACTGAATAATTATTGTTTGTATAAGAAACAAACATAGACTTAAAGGTAGGGAAATGCAGAACTTTGCTTTGCAGAAGCCAAGCTGATTCTTCCTTGACAAGGCTTATTCTTCTGTATGTTTAATGATTCTCTCTTTTAATAATGTTTTCCACCAATTTGCTCATGACAGCTCCCCACCCTCTTTTAATTCATTGCCTTCTGTCAACGAGGCTGATTTTGAGTATAATCGCCACTTTCCACCCACAGTTAGGATTATACTCAGTTCAGTTATATCACAATATCCACAACATTTGGGGCGACTTCCTTTAATATTGCCCATTTGGCCTACAAGGTAAAAAAAATCCATTTTACTCAGTTTTTCATAGTGTTGGTTTTGATTTGCAGATCCACAAAGACTCACCCTGGCCCCGTGGTGCACCTAAGCGATAGCCCAAGAGATGAAGGGAAAGTGAGTAAGAGGAACTACAGTATTTTACTTTTGTCACTCCAACCCTTTTCCTCCAGGGAATAGCCTTATGTAAGAATTGTTGAACTACTACCCCCTGGTTCACAAACTACAACATAGTGAGACTTCACAAGCGTCTGGACTCCTGGAGAGGAGTTTGCAGCCGCTTTGCTTCTCCCTTCCCCCACTTTGCTTCCTTTTTGATACTACCCCAGACTGAACTAAGTCAGAGGGCTCATCCCACTTTGCTGTCACATGCCTAGAAAACACAGCTCCATGCAGTTTTCAATTTGCCCTGCCACTTTCTCCAGGAAAAGCTACTCTTTACTGCTGAATCGGAGTAAACCTCAATCCATGGAGAACCCATTTGCTGTTTGTGCTGGTTCAGTGGTAAAGAGCGTTTTCCACCCCATGCAAAAACAGCAGAACAAGCAGAAGTGTGGTTGAGCCCAAAGTTTGACTAAGTGTTCTGTCCTAACCTGGGCTTGTGCTTAAGCGCTCTCTCCTCACTAACTGTAAGCTGTAGCTAAGAACACTCAAAGTTTGGCTTAGCATGATGTGCGAACCAGGCTATATGTAGTATACTATTATATACTAAGCAATGTGCTTCAACTGTCTTCTGTGAGACAAAAACATAATTTTATTTAACTGGAAGCATTTATTTACTTGTGGATTTTGTCTTGTGTATATTAGTGCTTGATAAAACTCGAGGTTTTTTTTTAAGTCAGTTAAATTTTTTGTGCTTATGAACTGACTGATTAGTTAGCCAATATAATATTACAGCATGATACAGTACAAATATTGATTCTAAACTGTGTAGTAAATCATAAGATAATTATAACTTGAAAACATAATTGTTTTGTTTTCTCCCCCCCCCCCCCTTAGCTGTTGATAGGCTATGAAAATGGGACTGTGGTATTCTGGGACTTGAGATCCAAAAGAGCAGATTTAAGACTATACTACGATGAGGTAAGCTATTTATATTTACTTTAAAAGCACAACCCAAATGTTTGGGTGTGTTGCAAAAATGCTATTAGTTAAAAGGGGTCCATTTTCAAAAATGTGTACCGTTACTGTAGTTGTGTCAGGGGGTCTAAGTAGATTTGGTTAAGATTTGGTTCTGTGTTGATTACTTCCTGTATGAATGACTGCTTGAATTGTTGTGAATTTATATATTAAAAAGCTTATACAGGCTTCTCAAAGGAAGGCAGTCATAACTTTCACTTTATTTGTATTGCCTTACTGATACCTGGCGTGCTCTGGTCCATGGGGTCACGAAGAGTCGGACACGACTAAACGACTAAACAACAGCTGATACTATTTAGGGACACTGGTGGCACTGTGGTCTAAACCACTGAGTCTCTTGGGCTTGCCGATCAGAAGGTCGGCGGTTCGAATCCCCGCGACAGGGTGAGCTCCCTTTGCTCTGTCCCAGCTCTGTCCCAGCTCCTGCCAACCTAGCAGTTCAAAAGCACGTCTGTGAAAGTAAATAAATAGGTACTGCTGCAGCAGGAAGGTAAGCAGCATTTCTGTGCGCTGCTCTGGTTTTGGTGTTCCATTGCGCCAGAAGCGGCTTAGTCATGCTGGCCCCATGACCCGGAAAAACTGTTGGTGGACAAACGCCAGCTCCCTTGGCCTGTAAAGCGAGATGAGCACTGCAACCCCAGAGTCGTCTGCGACTAGGCTTAACTGCCAGGGGTCCTTTACCTTTACTACCTGCTCATGTCTGGTCAGAATTAAAATTTTGGTAAGAACTTTCCCATCCCTAAGCAGTCTGGAGTCTTAAGGAGCACTTTTGCCTGTGTGACCCTGCCTGGCCTTTCAAGATCAGTGGTGAAGGCCATACCATTTGCCCTTCATTAGCAAAGGTTTGATGGGTGGGTACCAGGAGCTGGACCATGCTGAATTTCCTACCCAAGAGGTAAAGCAGGCTCCCTCCTCCCTGTTTTTAGTCGAGTGTGTCTTCCCCTTGTGCATTGTTCCGCTCTCTGGACACCACCACCCTGAGCTAATTTTGCGGGGGGGAGGAGAGAGGGGGAAATCCCATTGCATAAGCCAGGTTCCTTTCATAGGGCTTCAACTGATGAAATTCAGTGCATTGGGCTTCCACTGATAAGAGTTTCTGACTAAGCTTGAGGAAATGCTTTTTGACAGTAAGAGCTATTTGACTGTGGACACTCCTCCTTGGAGGCTTTTAAGCAGAGGTTGGATGGCCATCTCTCATGGATGCCTTGGCTGAGATTCCTGCATTGCAGAGGGGTGGACTAGATGACTCTCGGGGTCCCTTCCAACTCTACCATTCTATGATTCTATGGTGCTTTAGGTGAATCCTGCCTACGATGTTTATTTCCATGTAGGACACTTTAGACAATTAGTTTGAAAAGTGGACTACAGTCATACCTTGGAAGTCGAACAGAATCTGTTCCGGAAGTCCGTTCGACTTCCAAAACATTTGGAAACCAAAGCACGGCTTCTGAGTGGCTGCAGGAGCATCCTGCAGCCAATCGGAAGCTGCAGAAGTGCCGGATGTTCAGCTTCCGAAAATCATTCAAAAATCGGAACACTCACTTTCAGGTTTCGATCATTCGGGAGCCGATTTGTTCAGGAGCCAAGGCGTTTGAGATCCAAGGTACAACTGTATAAATAAAATAGTAATATGGAACTGATCTATATTAGCAGAATACTTGTGAAAAATGTTTCTTATAAGTAGCTTATTTTGTATCGTTTTGGTTTTATGTGTACATGTTCCCTAGAGCTAAATTATGGCATTTGGATGGTAAAATAGAGAGGATATTTTAAGCTTCTGTAATTCTAAGGTATAATGGTTTTATTGTCAGATATAGACTATTTTGCCTGTCATTGCTAATATTTTTTAATTGTTTTTTAGGCTATTCATTCTATTGGATGGCATAATGAAGGGAAGCAGTTTATGTGTAGTCATTCTGATGGCAGCTTGACTTTGTGGAATCTAAAAAGTCAAAGCAGACCTTTCCAGATAATTGTTCCACACGGTAAGTTATGGGGGGGCAGACACTAAACCCTAATTGGTCACACAGAACTGTGACCATAATCTTGAACTTCTAGAAAGTAGGTAAATAGTGTGCAGATTGTTTTCTTGGGGAAAGAAGCAATTTGCTGTACAGAATTGATTACCCTGATAATTCAATGAAATGCAATAGAAGGATTTCTACATTTGAAGTGGGATTTTCATTGCACCATTTACCTAATTTTATGTTGTAGCTGCTTCACCTAATCTCGATTGCCATTGTAAAGAATATGTCAGGGGAATGAATACCCCCACCATCTCTGAAAAGAGAGAAAATCTCCAGGGATGGGTCCCGTATGAGGTGCAGACTGCACCAGCTGTTCTTGGGATATATCCCAGCAGAGAACCATGCACCCTTCTTTTAGTCTAAATATTTGGGATAAATAGGTCAAGCTTTGCCTTCAAGGATGGAGAATTGCAGCAGTTTCTGAGTTCAGGCCACAGAAATTGGTTTATCAGCACCTATCTGTTCTTCTTAGCTCAGGACACCGCATCCATCTCTGGATGAACTGCCTGGCCTGGTTTCCTTTTGACCAGGTGTGGGGAACCTTTGGCCCTCCAGACGTTGTTGAACTACAACTCCTATCAGCCCAGCAAGCATGGCGATTGGCTAGGGATGAGAGTTGTAGTTCAGCAGCATACAGAGGGCCTAAGATTCCCCATATCTACAAGGTGTGACCGGAAAGTTCGGTGAATGGTCACAGAAATCGGACAGCGAGAAATATTCGAACATGCAACCAGCATTGGAAACCCACAAAATGCTCACAATAGTGTACAGAGATGAAGCTGTAACTCGAAAGAAAGTGTATGAGTGGTTTAAGTGTTTCCATGAAGGGTGGCAAACCATCGAAGATGACCCTCAGTCTGGCAGACCATTGATGAGCAGAACAGCAGCAAACTCATGAACAGAAATGAGTTCATGAGTTATTGATGTGGGATCAGCATTTGTCCATCCGAATGATGGCGGAAGAATTGCATATTCTGTGTGAAATCGTTACTGAGTTGTCCCACCCTCCATATTCTCCTGATCTGGCCCCACCGGATTTCTTTCTTTTTCCAAAACTGAAATCTGTACTGAAAGGGCACAGATTTTCCAACATTTCACACGTCCAAGCTGCTGTGACAAGGGAACAATGCAGTACAGAAAGAGGACTTCTCCAGAAGTTTCCAACAGTTCTATGAACTTTGTCAACGATGCACTGTATCAGAGGGGACCTACTTTGAAGGTCTGTAAGGCATGTATGTTCAAATATTTCTTGCTTTCCGATCTCTGTGACTGTTCACTGAACTTTCCGGTCACACCTTGTATTTTATATGTAAATGTTGCCTCCCACCGGACACCCATTCCAGGCAAAATCTGGCTCATTGAATGGTTGGAATCTACAGATAATCACGTGGAATGTTTTTTTTAATCCACAGTAGGTTATTGTTTCCACCCTGGTTCTTAAAGAATAACCCTGAATTTAATAGCCAGTACAAGCAGTTGTGATTTTTGCAAACGCCTTAAGGTAAAATAAATTTGCTATTTCTGTGTGAACTTTTAACAGGTAAGATTCAACGAGATGGGAAAAAAGTTGAATCTTGCAAACCAATTCTTAAAGTAGAATACAAGACCTGTAAAAATAGGTAAGTAGGGTTTTCCCCCCACATTGCCCTTTACTGTGCTGGAAGCTTGATCACATTAGTAGCTGTGCTGAACCTCCCATACATGCTGTTTCTGGAACACAGAGACTGGCAGAATGCTGTAGGTTCCATGTCCACTCTCAGAAAAACAACACCACACATTCCCAGCTAGACTCTGCCCCGTTTTAAAACATAGGTCTAGGGAACCTCTTTAAAGCCTATGAATGTGCTGTGGACATCCCCTTCGTACCTTCTGGAATAGTTGTCCTAAAAGTTTCTGTCTTGCAGGCCTTAAGGCGGAGGGCCCCTAGCCTCACCTCCCAGCATATTTCCACATGAAAGTGCTAGAAAATAATTTGCTTGAAGCAGAGCTGCTAAAAACAGCAGGCAGTCCTGGGATAAATGGACCGGTGGCCTGACTTGTATCAGGCAGCTTCATAATTAAATCTTTTCGCGACTCAGTTCCAGAACCCTATAAAGATCAGTGTGAGCCCTTAGAATTTAATCACAATTTACATACAGACAGAATTCCTTTTTTGCAACTTGCAAAAATATTTGGGCTGAAAGTCAGTGCAAAAATCTGAAACAATCATTTTTTTTTCCATTTCTTCCCAATATAGTGAGCCTTTTATCATTTTTTCTGGTGGACTTTCTTATGACAAACCTTGGAGAAGACCTAGTCTGACAATCATGCATGGAAAAGCAATTACAGTACTTGAAATGGATCATCCCATTGTCGACTTTTTAACTCTTTGTGAAACTCCGTACCCAAATGGTGAGCGTGTTTGTGTTACAATCTTAGCCAGAGGTCTGAAAGCAAGTAGGGACCTTGTACTCACAGTAAAGCTGAGAGACCAAAGATAGCAGGGTTGAAAAAAAATCCTCCAATAATTCCAGTCTCAAAGGTTCTGCCACCCACAGCTGGTCTAGGATTTTGCTGAGCCGCCAATTTTTGTGCCTTGTCTATGGGAATGTGTGGAGCAGAGAGTTTGTTCATACTAATATTGTCCAAAGTTACTGAAGTGTCCCTCAATTTAAGTGTGTGTATCAAATCTGATCTGTATGTGCCATAACAGCAGAGTTACCATAAAAAGTACTTCTGTGTAGTTTGGGCCACATGTGGCAGCGGGACAATGTAATATGCTTCCAATGTGGATTTTCTGGATTGCATGGTGAGTACCTAGGCGGCACCACAGTTCTTCAATGCCCCACATGAATAAAAGGTGCTCCAATGAAAACTGGTTGGTTGGCATCTGTCTGTCTCAGGAGACAATGGAAGAGTGGACCTTTGGGGATGAAGTTGGAGAGTTACAGCTCCTGCTGTGGCTCTAGAGACCGATATGGGAGAGACATGGTTTGTTGCAGCTGGGGCAGATAAAGCCATCCAATTGTGCCGATTCAGGTGTACCATGGTGTTTCTTCTTTCTGTACAGTCGTACCTTGGTGAACAGCTTAGTTCCCAAACGCCGCAAACCCAGAAGTGCGTGTTACGGTTTGCAAACTATTTTTGGAAGCCGAATGTCCGACTGGGCTTCCACGGCTTCCAATTGGCTGCAGGAACTTTGGTTTTTAAACATTTTGGAAGTCGAACGGGCTTCCAAGGTACGACTGTACTTCTTTCTGTACTCCTCCCAATGGTTATTCCTCCTCTGGTCACTGCTGCAGATACACAACTTGACTGTCTCCAAGCGCTGCAGTCGTCTGCAAGGGATTCCTACACTGCGGGGTTAATGTTGCCAGTCTTCACATCATGTTTGCAGACATCTTTGAAATGCAGAGTTGGTCTGCCAGTGGGCCTGGTGCCTGAAGCCAGCTCCCTGTAGAACATGTCTTTGGGGCCCTGACATCTTCCATTTTGTGGACATGGCCAAGCCGACATAGATATTGCTGAGACAGGAGCATGAACATGCTGGGAATTTGGGCTTGGGAGAGCACATTGTTGTCTGAGACTCTGTCCTGCCATGTGATGCCCCAAATCTTCCTGATACAGCACAAGTCAAAGGCATTGAGGCGTCACTCCTTGTCTTTATACTAAAGACAAATTTATAAGTTCATAACAATCAAGTTTACATCATCTCCCCATCAGTGTTCCAAACAGGCTTTTTCCTTTTTAAAAATCATTTTATTAATTTTTCCAAACCATAATTAACAACAGCATAAATTTCAACTCACGGTACAGCTCATAAGGCAGCTACATAACTTACAGTCCAATAGTTCCGTTCGCGTTTCCCACATCCATACCCTTTCTCTCCCTTTTCCCATTATAAATCTTCCCCTTTCCTTCACAGGGAAGTCTTATCCGCATCAGTAGGAATGTAGTTTAATAGCATTTGTTTCAGTTTGGAAAACCCTCTTCAGCTGTTCAGAACCCTGCCTAAAATCCTTCATTTTGTGAATATATATGATCTGGTTATTATTTAATGTCCTAGTTCACTAATATATGTGCTTAATTCTTGATTCTTAGAAGTGCAAGAACCCTACGCCGTAGTTGTACTATTGGAAAAAGATCTCATTGTCGTCGATCTGACTCAAAGCAAGTAAGTATATGGTCTGCAGGATGCTGCTACTCGTTTGAGTGAAGGTCAGCTTTATTTATTTATTTTATCCAAGCTTGGAAATATAGAATAACAAAGACAAGCCATCATGTGTTAAACAATAAACAGGCTCAGTTTCCATCTGTAATTGTGTAAAATCCATCTTTACGTAATTACATAAGCACATAATTTAGAGTCTCTTGCTGTGTAATCACTTTTTATGTGCCTTTCCGAAGCTTGTTGAGTTATTTGTTTTCCATTTTCCCATTTAAAGGGAGGTGGGAAGAAAATATTCTGGGATTAAAGTTCCAAATGATAAATGTACTGCTTTTATTACATATGTTTGTGACTGTTGTTTTTTCTATGGTTTTTTCCATAACTTTCTTGCTTATCCTACTCTCTTTAGTCTTGCCACCTCAGGTCTTTGCAAAGAATTGAAAGAGAATGAAGACCGGTCCCTCATTTTGTTGCGTTAACTTGGTTCCCGTCACTCTGATTAAATAGAGGCAAAACTGCCTTATAGTGGAATTTATGTTCAATTTATGTTCAATTTATCTTTTTAAAAGTTCTGATAAGCTGTCAATGATTTTTTTTTAAAAAAATTCCTCCCATAGATTGCCAGTATGTTTTATTTTAGTAAACTTTATGTATTACATAATTTTCTGCTTTAAAAGGTGAGCTAATGCAATCCCATAAAATATCTTTCTCAAATAGCTTTCCAATATTTGAAAATCCTTATCCCATGGACATTCATGAATCACCAGTTACCTGCACAGACTATTTTGCTGACTGTCCTCCCGATTTGATTCCTGTGCTATATTCCATAGGCGCTAAGCATAAGAAGCAAGGATACAGCAATAAGGTAAAAAGAGGAAAAGTTGGGTGCATTCTATTGAAGCAGAACTGTATATTTATTGGCACAGTCTTCTGTATAAAGCCTCCAGACTATACTGTCTGCTTTACAGTACAAGCTTTTAAAAATAAAACTTATTAGTTGATGATGTAATGCAGTTAGGAATGTGGCCAAGCAGGTTTCTTTTGAAAGCATCTTCCCAATGGTTTGTGCTTCTTCTTTGCTTGTTTTACTGGGTTGAAAGATAGAACACAGAGCATAGCTTCTCCCTCAAGTCTCAGGGGGATAGGAGGAACATATGAGAGAGAGAGAGAGAGAGAGAGAGAGCCCTCCTGGACGTACATAGGAACCACCCAATTTAGGGCTTAAAAGCAAGCACTGGAATCTGGCCCTAAAGCACAAAGACAGCAGCTATAGTTGAATGATGACCAAAGTTTATTTTTAGCTTTACCCCTCACACTTCCCAACAACCCTTAAGA
Organism: Podarcis tiliguerta; assembly: GCF_965153285.1. Classification (NCBI taxonomy): domain Eukaryota; kingdom Metazoa; phylum Chordata; class Lepidosauria; order Squamata; family Lacertidae; genus Podarcis; species Podarcis tiliguerta. The sequence goes on from NC_139550.1 coordinate 686,325, forward strand.
AACTACAGTGCCCAGAATCCTTTGGGGGAGAGAGAATGAGTGTGCTTTAAAGCAGGGGTCAGCAAACTTTTTCAGGAGGGGGCCGGTCCACTTCCCCTCAGACCTTGTGGGGGGCCGGACTATATTTTGGAAAAAAAATATGAACGAATTCCTATCCCCACAAATAATCCAGAGATGCATTTTAAATAAAAGCACACATTCTACTCATGTAAAAACACCAGGCAGGCCCCATAAATAACTCAGAGATGCATTTTAAATAAAAGGACACATTCTACTCATGTAAAAACACGCTGATTCCCAGACCATCTGCGGGCCAGATTTAGAAGGCGATTGGGCCAGATCCGGCCCCCGGACCTTAGTTTGCCTACCCATGCTTTAAAGGTATAGTGCAGAGCTTTCCAAACTTTTCATGTTGGTGAAACGCTTTTTAGACATGCAGCATTTCACTACACAGTAATTCAATTTTACTAGCTAACCAGAGGTTAAACGAACCCCTTTCCAGCCCTGGGAGGAGCACACGCAACATTCACATGACACACCTACATACTGCAGCTGACACACTAACATATATACAGCTGTAAGTTGTCACTTTCCTGGAAATAAAATGCATCATTTCAGTATTCTAAATGTAACTCCTCTGATGGTGTTTAGGAGTGGCCTATCAGTGGCGGAGCATGGAACCTCGGAGCACAGACGTATCCTGAAATTATCATAACAGGGTAAGGAAGCTGCTATTATAGGATGCTGCTTACTGAAGAAGTGGTGGACCCGTTTACGGACCCAACCAGTTTCTGATTTCCCCTTGATCTTGCTAGCTGTCCTCGGGGGTTGTCTCTGGTGATTCACAAATTGACTTCTAGGCTTCTTGTCCCAGTTTTCAGAGCTCAGACTTTCCATGCTTTAATGAAGAGCTGAAAGATGTGAGGCAGCTAGGCTCTTCACAGCTGCTTAACAAGGACTGGCTGTTGCGATGACTTACCAGCTGTGTTCAGTCTGTCTCCCTCACTGCAGGGAGACCGAGGGCCCCTCCAGTACAGTACTGCAGGTGTGTTCCGCAGCATGTGCTTAACATGGGCACCCCCAAACTCGGCCCTCCAGCTGTTTCGGGACTACAACTCCTATCATCCCTGACCACTGCTCTTGTTAGCTAGGGATGATGGGAGTTGTAGTTCCAAAACAGCTGGAGGGCTGAGTTTGGGGGTGCCTGGCTTAACACAATAATAGTGAATTCATGGCGGATTTAATTGTTCTTTATTAGCGTTTATACAGTGTTTCCTCATTATTGATATGTGGATGGACTTCAGCATGAAGTTGCAGGATATGCACTGATTGGAAAAGAAGCAGTCTGACTGCCCAAAACATTTGCTGCTGCAAACAGTATTGAAAGTGAGATTGCATTTGACTGCCCCAATAGCACCATGAGCACAAATGATCATGAATGTGCAATATATAGGACATCTGCAGGGGCCTTGGTATATATGTGACGTTTAGGCTGTGTACAAACTGGAGCTTTAAAGCACATGTGAAGCAGATGGGCAGGGTATAAATAATAGAATTCTTCTTCTTTCCCTCAAAGAATCCTAGCCACTGTAGTCTGTTGTAACTCTATGAAGGGTTAAACTAGAATGCCCAGAATTCTTTGAGGGAAGAAATGTGTTCTTAGTGGTCTTTAAAGCTTCAGTTTGTACACAGCCTTACTAAAAGGTTAACTGTTCTGTACTTTGTTTTAATTGACTTTTAATCTATTCTTTTTAAGTCATGCAGATGGAACAGTGAAATTTTGGGATGCTTCTGCCAGTAAGTGCCAAAACACAATTTTTAAACCATTAATAACTGCATGCTACAAATTTAAAGGAAATAATTGTTTAATTTGTTCATTATTGAAAGGATGGGATTAAACAAAATATTTGTTTAATTTGTTTGTTATTGAAAGGATAGGATTAATGTAACGAATGGAATGAAATTGATTCCCGACATTTCAGTGAGAATGTTGGTGGAAGGAGATCCACATCACTGTGGGGTTTCTTTGTCCAAAGCCATTTGTTCCCCTTTGCCTCCCGTTTCTGTGACATCATGCTCCAGGGTGACAAAATAAGAAATCCTGAAATGTATATATGTTGTTTTCTTTTTAATTCCAAACCAGAGATGGCCAACCTTTCAACATCTCAAGGTATTTTTCAAGGTAGAGGAATTCTGTTTCTAGGGACAGGGTGATCAAGTGAAACATTCAAATGACACCTAGTTTTTACACACGCTTACCTGGGAGTAAACCTCACTGAACCCAGCATGAATTACTTCTGAGCAATGCATGGGGTTGAACTGTTATCCCATTGCAAGGGAAATTATGGATTTAGAGAGGGATGATGAATCAGGGCTTTTATGCTCTGGAAAGGCATTAGTTTATGAAAATTATTATGGCTGGAATTCAGCTGAAGAGCTGCACTAGCGCAAGCGCTTTTGGCTGTGCAATGGAACGTCCCCTCCCTGTCCTCTTCCCACATGTCTTCTTAATCCGCTGCAGAGCGTTGGGGGGAAATCCAAAACAGATTTAGGAAGCATGCAGAGAGAGGAGAGGGAGGGGAAGTTCTGTAGCTCAGCCAGCAGAACTGCTTAGTTTGATACTGCCCTGTGCTACTCTGCTTTCGTTCCCTCACAAGTTCTCTGAATTATATATAGGCTAAAAAAAGAGCCTGGGTACAGCTAGGTTGCATACATGCTATCTAAGTTTGTAGCACAGAAATGTAGTTTTCATGTTTGCCCTCAACATGCCGCTTTCAATCTTGCTTGATTCTAGATCTAGCCATGCACAAGGGTGGGTGGGTGGCTACTTGATATGTGTTTGAAAATCCCCCCATTAGATTATCCACACCTTTTCCTCCCTGCACATGCCCCGGGAGAAGGAAGACAAAAGTGGTGGTTGCAGTCTTGGTATATGCCCACCCAGAGTGCTATTGGGCAGGTGTTAGACATCCCCTATTGCCAGACCACCTACATGGGTTTTCCATTGCAGGGCAATACAGAATCAACCTGCAATGAGCTTTTATTTTTGAAACGAAATCAGTTTCTCAGTAAGTCCTTTTTAGGGGCAACAAATACGCAACGGATCTAGACCGTGTGTGCACTAAATAGAAAACAACAAGTATTCCCTCTCCGTTGGTTCTGGAATGAAATGTAGCGTGTGTTGTAGCCCTAAGAAACAAAACGAAGAAGGGGAAATTTCAGTGCTGTTTTAATTCTGTGCTATGTGGCAGCACGCAGTGGGGCATATCAGTATAGCTTGTGGTGGTGGAACAGTGGTTATACAGGTATCTAATTCTTCTATTGGTTGATTTCCAAGTGAATCAGCCACACACTGTTATCAGTGAGAGTAGCCTTGATCCTGCAGAACTGGTTTGGCATCCGTTTTTCCTCATCATCTTCTCCTGCCCCATCTTTAACCTTTGAGCAGGTGGGAGTACGCACTTGTGAACCTGGGCAGTTGGGCTTAATTTAAAAGCCTTAAATTTCAGAGTCAAAAGGCTGGGGGGAGGGGCAGGGCAGAGGAAAGGAAGATCCCTGGATCCAAAAAGGAAGAGTGGTGCAGGAGGAAGAGGCTCATTGCCGTCCAAGTTCTTGGATGCTCACTTTCTTCCACCTCCTTCTCTCCCACACCCCCTTCGCTCTCCTGTGCAACGCATCACTTTTGAGCGATGGTAGGGCTTGTTGCTTACTAGAGGGGAGTAATTATCTTGCTCTCCCTATTTGTGGCACTGTTATTGTTCTTCAGACTCGGAAGGTAGGGTGTCTGTGCTGCCAACACACACCAGTCCCAGTTGCTGTTTCTCCAACATGTCAATTACACTCTTCTGTCCAGAGCATGGAGCAAGAATCAACACATTTGCAAACGAGGCAGTTCAATTAGTCTGCAATGGTAATCATGGCCTCCATTCAGCAGAGCCTCGGGGCTGATTTGTTGAAGTGGTGAACCATATGCTGCTCAAACACTTGGTCTATTAGCCGGCTCTTTCTTGACTCCAAGCAGGACTCTGGGTTGCCATGTTATTAGGACAGAAGTTTGGCACTACATCCAAGTACATTTGTTTTGGATCTTGTTAAGTAGGTGGTTGTTTAAGGAATTTTGCCATTCCTTTTGAGAACAGTGTAGCATGAATGAATGCAAATTCAGACTCCGCTTCCAATGCCTTTAACCCTTTCTGTTTGCTCTGCAAACAAAAAAGAAGACTAGCAGGTTGGTTGCTGTGTCCGTGGCACAGAAACACGTATCTGTGTTGTGAGCAATGCTTTGCTGTGTGAGGGGCTAGAATGTGCAGCGGTAGGAACTCCACTGTCTGTGCCTTTTTAATGTTGTGTTTTAATGCTGTAACCCACCCTGGAACCTCAGGATGAACTGTGGTTAATTAATAATAATTAATTACAGTGCTGAGTGACACAGAGTTGTGTGGGAAAGAAAGATGATAGAATTCACATTACTTAAGAACCTCCTGTAGCACGTAGCATAGAATTGTGTTTAGAACAAGGGAGATACAGTACAGTATTTCATACAGTGTGACCCCTGAGCAGCAGTTGTGTTCCCTAAAAATGCCAATGCAATCCTACCTCATCAGGGAAAGGTAGGGTTTAGGGAACACACTGTGAATTGCACCAGTGTTACAGGGAAAAAATACTAAAAATACATTTGTATCCCATACAAATGTGTTGATGATTGATGCAAATAATTCAACAATCGACATATGAAGGGAGTTGTTAGGTAAGGCCTTTTGAGGCGCTCTCCCTCTATCGGTGTGGCTTGCTGGTTTTTCTGCATTCACCTTGCTGGCCTTCCTATTAGTTTCTCCTAGGTTTTAGGGTTCTTGCTTTTGTCCAGGATGGTCTGGCAGATTGGAGATCCTTCCCATGGATGAGTCAACCAGCAGTTGGCCTTGCTCCTTGATTAAAAGGGGGAGGGAATGTCCTGAAGGATATTTAATGCCTCCCTTGAGAAAAGGAACTTGTGGTAAGAAAAAATCCCGAGTTTTGCACTTTTCAAATGGAAGCCAGACATATATTGAACAACTGTGTCCAACTTGATGTGCTTACAAGATGGGTAGGGTGATAGATAAAGATTTGAGCACCCTTTGCACATCTTATGGCCTCAGAATTGTATGACTATCTTCAGTATATATATTTTCATTCTTTTTATTGTTATCCTAAAAGGCATTACAGAAAGAAGCAAAGAAAGTAAATGGGCAGGATTGAACTCAGGTCTTGCGTGTGTGGAAGGTGGTCTGCTTGTACAACCGGAACGTGGTCCATCTCCTCTCCACCCAGTAAACCCGCTCTAGTGGGGTGGGGAAAACCCCAGAACAGGTTTGGAGGGAGTGCAGAGGGGGTTACGTCCCATTGCATGAGTCAACCTTGTTCTGCCCACACCTGCTCCTCTTAGGGCTACATTGGATTCCATCATAGATCTTCAATTTTTTTAAGGTAGAGGATTCCTTATGTTGAAAGGTTGACCTTCTTTTTCATACACCCTAAAAGAGCAGGGCTGTATCCTGTTGCTAAGGTATGTCTCTCTTTTTCGTCTTCTCTGAGAGCAGAGCACAGATAACAGTAGATATGATCTAGTATGAAACTCAATAATGCTGCATTTTGCACTGTTTCACTGTAGTATCTAACAATACTGGAAAAGACAGATTGTGATATTTACAGATAATGAGCATATATTAATCTAGTTTAAAGCAATATAATAGATGTCTTCAATATTCTCCAGTTACACTGCAGATGTTATACAAGTTAAAAACCTCAAAGGTTTTTGAAAAGCAGAAGTCAGAAGGAAAACCAGCGCCAGAAAACACAGAAGAGGATCCTTTTGCCATCCAGTTGATGTACTGGTGCCCTGAAAGTAGACTATTTTGTGTAGCAGGAGTCTCTGGCTATGTTATTGTTTACAGATTCAGCAAGCATGAAGTGAATACTGAAATCTCAGTAAGTTTGCATGAGTTTTGCTTATATATTGCATTGCTTACTTCAAGGCTTGGTGGGGAGTTTTGAAACACATCATATTCCACAGTTGCATGTAGCATAAGTGAAAAGCTTAGATTTTGTTAATCAAGTAAAATTTCAGATAGATGGTGTTAAGTTGTGGGCGAACATATCAGACGACACAGTGATTTCTCCAGAGCAGCTCTTTATTGTAAGCTGGACAGACTGAACAGCAAACAGCTCAGCCGGCCTGCTTTTATAGGAGCCAGCTGTCAACATTGTATCAACAACAACCCAGGGTTTCCCGCCTAAAATAACTGACGTGGACCTGAGTGAAAACTATCTACAGTATCCCCCTGTTGGCCCAGGGTGAGAATATCAGTACATAACTGTCAGGGAAGAGATGGGATGTTGCAACACAGAACTATGTTTGAAACAGGCAATGCAATAATGACTGCACGTTTTAACTTCCTCTATATAATGTATAAATATATACAATATAATATATGCCAGTGATTGTAACACTATTTCATGTGTACTACTGTGAACTGTTACATAGGAAGGCCTTGGGTACAGATTGCATTTGAGCCAGTTGATTACTTAAAAAAACAAGAACCCAAAATCAAATTCTCAGATGCAAAACATTTTACTGGGTGGTACTGTCTTTCTTCATAATAACCTTGTGTTTCTGTTTCTGAGATAACATTAGTGGTACAAAACTCCCAGGAGCCCAAATTCATGGCGATGAATATGTTGAACAACTGCTATAAGTACCCTCTAGCTCATGCTTAGGAAGAGAGAGCAAAAAGCCCATTGTTATCCCCGAAATCCAGGTCTTAGGTTATAAGACTTCCCATCCCATTTGTGTTAGTTCTTTAGAGGGTTGGTTAATGGGCAAGTTCTGTGGAGGATATTTAGTGTTGATTATATTTTCATTCCTCCCCTTAATTCATTCCTCCCCTTCATTCTAACTGAACTTATACCTTATCAAATGAATCTCTGGATTGCTATACTAGGAAATGACCAGATTTATTCCTGCTACTTATTTTTATTCAGAAAATGCCCTGATTTCATAAAATAACTTGGGTTTTAATTTCCTTAAGTCTTTAGAGGTGCACCTCCAAAGTGAGGCCGAAGATATCATTAGTCCCGAGGCAGAAATGATTCCTCCATTTCCAAATGCCTCTTCCCCTCTTCCATCTTTAAAAGATCTCTCAGGCAGTACAAACACTGTGGCATCTGAAGGAACGATGAAGGACAGTATCCCATGTCTCAGGTAAACAATTTAGATGGTTGAAAGGCTTGTTTCCCTCTCCCTCTGTTGTCCTCTCTTCTGTCAAAGCTTGTTGTTGTTTAGTTGTTTAGTCGTGTCCGACTCTTCGTGACCCCCTGGACCAGAGCACACCAGGCACTCCTGTCTTCCACTGCCTCCTGCAGTTTGTCAAAGCTTAGGATATAAAATTCCTTAAGGCGGGCAGGGATTTGTTTTTGTTTAGATTTGCTTGGCTTGTATTGCACTGTGTAGAACCCAGCAATGGCCAGTGGAATGGAATGAGGTGGCATTCCTTTACCGGCTCCCAGGAGCCGTGCATTTAGTATTGTGGACCCAAATTTATGGAACTCCCTTCCAGCTGAGGACAGGCAGGCTTCCTTGCTCCCTTTTTTTTATTCCAGCAGGCATTTTAATTGATGCTTGATTTTCCAGTTGTAACTTACTTTTATTTTTTCATATCTAGCGTGTCTAAATAAATAAGTGATGAGATAAAAATTATTGAAACTAAACAGGATGATGATGTATCAAAGATGATATATAAAGAGGCAGATAAAAATATAGAAAGTATACTAGCCAAATGTTTTGACCACATAGTCTTCTTTGGTGGATCAAGCACTGGGCATTAGAAAGCAGGTGTGAGGGAGCAGTGACATACAGAGGCAGAGTGTGGATTCAACATGGCCCCAGTTTTTATTGATTCCCATAGACTGTCTTGCAGGACATCTTTGGGAGAGGAAAAGGCTAAGGAGTAAACCCTACACAAATCCGAAGTAGAGTACCTAGGACAGTTGGATGGCACTGTGTACTGCTGCAACTCCTGCAGCCAAGCTGGTGCCAAGCATATTGCTCTGCATCAGTGAGGCTGAGAGGGGGCAGATTTTGTCATCTGGGCAGCCCTGGACCTCCAGACACACTGCCCAGGCTTGCTTCCCAGGGAGGTCACTTCAGTGCTGCTAATGTAGCAAAAACAACATGGGGGGGGGTCACAGTTACATGTTACCAGTCTCTGTAGCCACAGCGGGCGCTGTGGTTCTCCAGTAGTTCCCTGTGGAGGCGCACTCCATTGCCTCTAGAGATAGACAGATGCCAACAACAATGGACTGGGGTTTTGTGCAGCATCAGGCAAGGACCCATCCGCCAGGCAGCCTGTTTTCTAGCCTGCTGTTTTCACCTTGCCTGCTGGGTAACCTGAAGGAGTTGTCAGCAGGTCTGTCCATGACATGGGGCCACTCTGGGAGGTCCTGCCACAACCTGCATCCGATAACCAACCGAGGTCGCTGCTTGACTCCCAGAGTCTGATCAGGTCCCATGTAGCAACAGTCCCCCTGACTGGTAAACAGACTGACTTCTTGCTCTCTGCAGTGAATGACTTGGCCTGTGATGGCAAGCTTCAATCAATCCGACCTCCTGAGTCAGTTTATCTTCAGGCTTCCATACATTAGGTACAGCAGAGCTTTTTTGTTTTTTTGAGAGAAAACCTTTGAGAGAAAAATTTCTTATAGCCTATGTAGATTATTTCAGATATTCTGCCCTAAATCACAGTCTCTTCTGAAAACTATAGATGTTTACTAGGTGGATAGCTCAGCTGGTAGAACATGAGACTTAAATTTGGGGTTGTGAGTTTGAGCCCCCTGTTGGGCAAGATATTCCTTCGTTGCAATGGGTTAGACTAGATGACCCTTGTGATCCCTTCCAACTCTACAGTTCTGTAGGCATAGAAGAGGAAGAATGAGAAGGCAGCTCCAGGGACACACTTAAGAACTGAATTCCCTCTCCGCAGAGGCCCGTTTGGCACCCACATTGCAGAGTTTTCTTTACATGCTGAAGACACACCTCTTTGCCCCGGCCTTTGACACATTAGATATGTATTTTATGACCCACCCTATTCTGTTGATTGAAATCTCTTTTGGATTTTTTTCTAAATTACTATATTTATAAATAGGTGTAACCTCATGCTGAAGGGAGGGTAAGAAACCAAGTCATAATAACAACTACAACCAATGAAAGCAGGGTTGCCATATTTCAAAGAATGAAAATTCAAACAGAAAATTTGTTGAGCTTTCTCTATCTTTTTTTGGAGCAAAATTGCAAAGAAATTGGACGTTTCTGAGGGAAATCGGCAAAAAATACACTACCAACATGGGTTGCCATCCATCCAGATTTTCCCAGGCATTTTGCCTATTTCTGTCCGGACACTGCTTGCGGCTGTAGTATTCCAGATATGTCCAGGACATTCTGGATGTTTGCCAACCCTAAATGAGAGTAGAGGTGATGCAACGGGAAGTTCTCTCCTCCAAGTAGTTTTTGCAATTCTGTCTTCTGGTATAGCTTGGTCATTCTGTTCACAGTTTGTCCTTTTGCTCTTAGTGTTAAGACTCGTGCTGTGAGGATGCCTCCTGGTTACCAAGCGGTCCTTGTTATTCAGTTGGTGTGCGCTGATGGCGACTCTCCCCAACAGATAACCAGCCTAGCAGCAAACTCCGCATACGGCTTGTAAGTGGAAATATACTCAGAGTCCTGTAGTGATTTCATGCTCTTAATTGCAGCTTGTAAAACAGTGATTTGATTGCCCCCCAAACCTCAGGTTTTTATATTGATTATTTACACAGTGAGTCCCGTCTGATTGGCTGATTCTGCTTCCCTCCTGGAGCCTGATTGGTCTTTTCCTGCAAGCCAATCAGTTGTTGCATTCTATGATCCTACCAGCCTAATAGGCTGATTAACTTCCTCCTGGAGCCTGATTGGTCTTCTTCTGCAAGCCAATCAGTTGTTGCATTCTAGGATCTTACTTGCCTATTGTTCTAGGCTCCAAGCTTAGTACATAACATAAGTTAACCCAAAATATTTTAATTTTCTTCAGGAGATCATGTTTTTGCCAGTGTTGCTTGCACTGCTTTGCACTGCAACGTGTCCTTTGGGGGGGGGTTGCAGCAGGAGAATGGCAAAACTTCTCAGACACATGCCTTCTAGGCACACGGCAAGCATACGTGTTTCTGAGTCCTAACTATCAACAGAATTATCCCTTGGTTTGGTTACTAACTGAGTGGTGCCTGCTGCTGTTCTTCCAACAATCAAGCCCCATTGCTCCCAGAGAGTGTGTGGTGTGTGTGGTGGCAAGAAGACCCACATGTTAGCCACAGCAGGCTGTAAGTGGCCAGATGACTTCCTCTGGAGTGTTATAAAAGGAGAACATTTTTCTTTAAAAAAATCTATCAGAGGCAGCACTAGAGCCCTGTTTCCACGGCTACAGATTCTAAAGCAGGCTAAAGTAGACATGATTTGATCTGGGTCATGAACTGCCTGGATTAAATCAGGTGAGTCCACTTTGGAATCCGAGATCTGTGGAATTTTCATCCCTAATGACAATGCAGCCTCATGGGGTGGGAGAGATGAGTTTCTCTTATGCTACAGCTTCCAGTGCATTGAGGACATCCAAGGGTGGTTCTGAGGACAATTCCATCTCCCATTCTGCAGCTCCATGGCCTCAGTCCTCTGAGCTGGAAAACTGGAATGACAAGCTGTGTATTGTATGTATGAAATGCACGATCAGGGTGAACAGACGTGTTTCAGCGTCAATTGAAAGAGAGTTGGAGTGGTATTTCCACATCGCAAGAAGCATTTGGTTGGGGATGGGTGTAAATGGAATGAAGAGTCATGCATAGCCCAACTTTTTCCTTTAACTGTGGATGGATCGTTGCTTGAAGCAGATAATACCAAAGCACAGTGTCCTTGAAGAATGTTTCTTTCAACAGAGTTGCATTTGGAAACTGCAATGGTTTGGCTGTTGTGGATTTTATGCAGAAGACCACGCTGCTGAGCATGGGAAGCCTTGAGCTCTACGGGTCAAGTGATCCTTATCAACGGCAGCCTCGCTCTCCTCGCAGAAGCAAGCAGTTTACTGCAGGTAGGACATGAAATGTAATTAGGAAGAACTGGGACAGCATTTTCTCTTGCTGCCTGCAGTTTTTGGAATGGGTTAAAAATGCATGTGGGCTAGTTGAGAGAAAGTTCATAACGACATGAAAAGCAGCGGACAGACTGCTTGTCATGTACTGATGGTATTATTATTATTATTATTATTATTATTATTATTATTTATTTATTTTACCCACCCTTCACCCTTAGGTTGTGTGGTGGGTTACAACAATTTAAAACATGACATTAAAATTACTATTTTTTTAAAAAACACCTTCTCCTGGGCTGCCACACCCCACCCAAGCTTCTGAGGGCAGTGGAGCTGTGAAGAAGGCCCTCTCTGCCAATCTTAACACCTGAGAGGATCTGTAAAGAAGGATGCAGCCTAAGCCATTTAGGGCTTTAAATTTTAAAATGAGCATTTTAAATTGGGCCCAGAAACAAAATGGCAACCAGTGCAGCTGATTTTAAAGCAGGGGTTACGTGAGATCTAAATAAGATCCCAGCTAGTAATCTGGCCACTGTGTTCTGAACCAATTGACGTTTCTGGGTGATCTGGAAGGATGACCAAGATGATAAAAGGTCTGAAAATCAAGACTTGTGAAGAACAGTTGAGGATATTTTTAGCATGGAGAAGATCAGGCTGAGAGGAGAGAAGATAGCCATCTTCAAATACCTCAAGGGCTGTCTTGTAGAAGATGGAGCAAGCTTGTTTTCTCTGGAGGGTAGGATCCGAGCCAATGGATTCAAGTTACAAGAAAGGAGATTCTGACTAAACATCAGGAAGAACTTTCTGATGGTATGAGGTGTTCAACAGTGGAACTGACTTCCTCAAAAGCTGGTGGACTCTTCTTCATTCAAGTTTATTAAGCTGAGGTTGGGTGGCAGTCTGTCGTAGATGCTTTAGGTGAGACTCCCTCATTGCAAGGGTTTGGACTAGCTCAGCCTCAGTGTCCCCTCCAACTCTACAATTCTATGATTAAGAAGTTCAGAACAGACAACTTTCATGCTCAGCCTCGCTGTGCTCTTCGTTAGCATTTTGATTCCTCCCCTTGTTAAAGCCTTCAGAAAACTAAGAAATGTTTAATTTGCATTCTGCCTTTATTATCTTTTAAAACATTAGTTGAGGCAAATGAAACAAACTCTAAACATCTAATCATCAGTACCTAAGTGCAGCAGGATGAAGATCACAAATTTCAGATATAGTATCACACTATATAGAGTTTTCTGAAGCTCTGTACAGAGCTTACTCTTTTGAATCAGGTATTGGTTTACTTTTGTTTTATCTTGTTTGAAATCCACTCTTCAGCAAAGCTTACAGGATAGTTTCTGACAGGGAGAGAATATTGTATTTTGGATGCTTTGAAAAATAAAAAATAATTTGTTTTAGACAACTGCATAATAAATATTTATTTCAAGGCTGGATTCAAGCTATGATTTAGTTGAAAGCCTCCACTGCTTGTAGTCTAGCAGTGAGGTTTTTAAATAGTTATACTGCTGAATAGGACAAACACAAGAGACCCAACAGCTTCGCAGGTAAGCACATACCCATTGGTGGATGGGATGAGGCAGAAGTAGGCTGCCCGTAAGCATACATACTCATGCAGCCTAAACACACAGCCATACATTCTTCTGCACAAACATGTGGAGAGTATGGAGATAAGTCAGCATCCCCAATTCCGCCCCCCCCCCCAGCTTTCCAGGGCTTCTGCTCTTTACTTGCTGGTAGGGGTGGAAGGATCGTGTCTCTCTCTCTCTCTCTCTCTCTCTCTCTCTGTCTTTTCAGTTGTCCAAATCTCTGCAGCAGTTTGCATTTACTTATTTAATTGTTTTAAAAAAACCTTCTGAAAAGTCATCAGCATTTTAAGGCCAAATTACTCATTTGTAGCACACACTTTTTGCAAGCCGTCCCCACCACCACCACCGTAAGGCATTTTTTAAATGTTATGTTCAACAGAATGTTCATTCTAATGCACATTTCCCCCTAATATATTCAGTTTTGTAAATCTTGTTTGGTTGGAGAATTGGGTTACAAATTGTGGAGAAGTGTGAAGGATGGCGGTGTTTTGGTTCTCATATTGTTTGGGAATATTGTGTGGGTTTGATTCGTCTTCGAATGCAACTGAATTGAACTGCTCCCCCATCTTTGTCTTGTGCTCCAAGAGGACTATCCACATACTTTAGGAGTTGCCTAATGACTAAAGCACATCCTTTCTGTTTTTCCATTGGTCAGTAAGCATTTTCTCCCTGACCTAATTGGGAGCAGATTGGTTTTTCAATTGGTAGAAAGTTCAGAGGACACCTTAAGTCTGTTCTCTTCATAAATATGCTATAAGCTTAGAGCAAACACACATGATGATGGCAATCCATGCTTAAATCTTCCTGATACCTATTTCAACCTTAAAAGCAGCTGGGGGTGGAGCAGAATTTGGATTTGTCTCCTGAAGCTGAGGAAGGAGAGATTGAATACCCACTCCCCAGGTCATTTCCTTGCCCGAAATTGCTCACTTGAAATAAGCCACGGTTCTGTCTTCCTCCTCCTGCCCTCCAACAAAGGCTAGTGACAGCTTCAGGGGCTCATTTCCATTGGGAAAATGGTGTGGAGCAAAGGGTTTAACCCCACACAAGTATCACAACCCTGGTGCAAATCCACGGCTGCTTACAAAGCTAGCAAGGAAGCTGAGTGATCAGTTATGGATATTGTGCGTCATGCTTGGTTTTCAGTGGCACAAGGATGCAAACTTGGCATAACAGACAGGGGGGCTGACCAAGTTGCAAAGGAGAAACAACCTTAAATCTCCCAGGTGAAGTCAGATGTAGTAGTTTTGTTTGTTTGTTTGTTTGTTTTTGTCACTTACATCCTACACAGTCAACAAACTCCACCGGACAGTTTCTACTACAGCTTACCTGGCGAAACTTTAGAGGAGCAATTAAGCTACTGGAAAAAAAGGATGAAATGATTTTGGAACAGCAAAACTCTCTAAGCCTTTCAGAAATGTCTTTTTTTAAAAAGACATGACATACTTGCACTCTCTTTTACTGGCTTGCCAGTATCCATCCCACATTTTTTAGTTCTTAAATTAATTTATTTGGTGTGTCTTCTGACTCAGAGGAGCCTGTGAAGACAGGTGTGAAGGTTCCTTCACCTGGGCTTATGTAGATGCTCTTATCATTTCCTTTCACTTTGGACTGTTTTTTCCCCACTCTTTCCTCTGCCTGCTGCTGCTGCTGATATTCTGGCATGTTCCCAAGACAACTTTTGCATGCGTGGCCTGTCTAACTTTTATCCTGATTTAACGAAACGGATCCGTACTTCCTATCAGAGTAAGTTCTCCAAAGAATAGGACAAGTGCTTCGTCAGGTGTCGGTGTGTTTCCATCCAACATGCATGCCATTTCCTCCTTTTTGGATGACGCGTGAAACATGCCTTGTTATACAGTGGTACCTTGGTTCTCAAACTTAATCTGTTCCGGAAGTCTGTTCTAAAACCAAAGGGCGCTTTCCCATAGAAAGTAATGCAAAATGGATTAATCCATTCCAGACTTTTAAAAACAACCCCTAAAACAGCAAATTAACATGAATTTTACTATTTAACGAGGCCATTGATCCATGAAATGAAAGCAATAAAGGATGTACTCCACTCACACAATCAATCAATCAGTAGCTGAACTGGGTTCCACACAGTCACAAAAACAAAACAAAAACTCAAAATAAATAGCAAAAACAGACAGACCTCAGCGTAACACTCAAAACCAAAATGTAACATTCAAATCGGAAGCGTAACACTCAAAACAGAGCATGTTCGGTTTCTAAAAAAAGTAATCAAACCGGAACACTTATTTCCGGGTTTGCAGTGTTTGGGTTGTATGAGTACCAAGGTGTTTGAGAACCAAGGTATCACTGTAGTAGTAATTGTAAATGTACCATCTCTAGATCGGATGATTATTCTAGTTGAAATGATGGTGAAATTTAGCAGAAATGGTTTTAATTTTCATTCATTTATTTACTTCATGAAATTTATACATTTGGTTGCAAAAAAAAACCCAACCACCTCATAGTTCTTCACCCAAAGAAAATTGCTAGAAGAGCAATGGGTTTTCTGTTGAGGTTTTCGTGGATGGGGACAAAAGCTGTGGCGACTTGCGAGAGCCTGCGCAGGCTGCCTCTTTGGGCTGGGCATTTGCAAGTGTCCTGCATAAAGTGTGGAACCATCTTCAATATTTCTGTAATATGCATGCGTGTGTGAACATATGTCTCAGAAACCCTGGCCCAACGAGGGTTGCAAGACATACGTAAATGGATGTTTAAATATGTGTGCATGTTTGTCGCCCCACCCCCGCTCTGTTTTTCTTTCCCTTCCAAATCAGTGGCAAACCCTTGCTGGCTGTAAATGGGGTAAGCGACCACAGTACAGAACACACAGCAATCAGATTTGTTTCTGCATGAAGTACGAATCTGTCTTCAGTACTTTTGGCAACTGAAGAGAAGCATAATGCTCTTTGCGCGTTAAAGTCTGTTTTTATATACAGTGGTGCCCCGCAAGACGAATGCCTCGCAAGACAGAAAACCCGCTAGACGAAAGGGTTTTCCATTTTGGAGGTGCTTCGCAAAACGAATTTCTCTATGGGCTTGCTTCGCAATACGAAAATGTCTTGCGATTCTTGCGATTTTTTTTCGCTCCCCACCCCCTTTTTCTAAGGCACTAAGCTGCTAATAGCCTTTTAGCAGCTAATCCGCTAATCCCTTAAGCCTTTAATAGCCGCTAATAGCCCTAATCCGCTAATCCGCTAATGGGGTTGCTTCGCTAGACGAAAAAACCGCTAGACGCGCGGAACGGATTCTTTTCGTCTTGCGAGGCACCACTGTATTTAAAAAAATGATATGCATTTGGAGGGAAGTTGAGAGGTTAGTACTTTGTGCAGATGTGCCACATTTTGGGCACATGTACCACCTTCTTCTTCAAATCAATACCAAGAGAAGCTGGGCCTGTACAGCACTGGTTTGCAAGCCATTGTGTCAATATCACATCCTCTCTCATCAGGACAAAGTTGTCACATTTTTCTGGCTAACTGGGGGCTTTTTGGAGGATGGGGAAGGACTGCAGCATGGCAGGAAATTGATGAATGTTCCTTCGCTGTGCACTGCAGTCCCAGTGAAAATTGGGGAGTCCCGCATACATACACACCTTGGCATTCACTTCAGAGCACTCTTTCACCACACCAGCCTTGCTGCCATCTTGTACCTCCCCGTCGTCATCCTGGTAGGCAGCAGCAATGGATGGCTGGAGGTCAGGTGAGCCCCTGCTGTCTTGTGACTGGTGTCTTGTCTAGTTCGTCTCTTGACTCGTCAGAATGGATTAGTTTTAATGAGAATACTCAGTTGTAGCCTTCTGCATGAGATCAAATCTCTCAGGGCTTGCCAGAAATTCTTGAAACTTTAAATATATACATTCCAAAGTCGTTTCTCCTTCTGAAAGTATTAATCTCCAGAAATATTGTACTAGGGATATTTAGGGAAATTTAGTTTTTGCTTCTGGAATTATTTTCTCTGCATATCTTACGTGGAAGCATACATCCTTACTGAAAGATATGAGAGGCACCTAACTTTGTCTTAGTGACTTGAACAATGCTTTCTGAGATAAGCTTAGTGTTGCAAGCCTTGCTTAATAGTTGAAATGTAGCTTGTTGCTTACTGCTGTTCACCAAGGTTTGTACTGTTGTACCTTGGATTACTTGGTCAAAGCAAGCATGTAAAAAGCAGAGTAGTTGCTCTCTTGGTGAGCCAGGCTGAACTGTTAAATATTCTGAGCACAGTTTAGTTCCCTTAGAATTGCTACACACCAAGACAACAGGAGAAAGAGAGGAGATAAGAGGAAACCTTGGAAGAAGGGGATGGGAAGTTGCTTAAAGTATAATTTTTGAATGTACGATGTGTGTATTCTTTGATATCCTAACAAGGCCACTTCTTATTTCCTTTAGAGATCCTTTTTTGTTAGCACTGTTTTAGTTTATGTTTTGTTGATATGGAATTCATCAAAAACATGAATCAAATCAATTTTTTTTAAATGAATAGTATCAGGCATCCAGACTGGGATATATATAAAAAAGAATTTCTACACACTGAGGAAGATCCTAACATCCAGCTGAAGGAATAAGAGAAGGAATTGTCACAGGGTCTGCTACTAATTGCAGGCATGCTTGCATTCTTTGAAATGACTATTTTGGTGTTTCTGTTGAAATTTATACAGTGTTTCTGTATGGTAATAGCTGTTTGTTTAAATATCCCCCCCATGGGTGAAATTAATTACTATTGTTAGTAGTTAAGTGGTGGTTAACTATTGTTAGTAGTTAAGTGGTGCCAACAAAAGTAACTAATCTCCTTTTGTAGGAGCGTCCTTTCAGAAGGTAGCTGCAATTACCACTCAGCTACATGAAAAGCAGTTTAACTTAGTTGTTTAGCTCTGACATAATGTTCACGTGGACCGAGAACTCCCAGAAGTGCAAGCTGGATTTAGAAGAGGCAGGGGAACCAGAGACCAAATTGCAAACATGCGCTGGATTATGGAGAAAGCTAGAGAGTTCCAGAAAGACATCTACTTCTGCTTCATTGACTATGCAAAAGCCTTTGACTGTGTGGATCACAGCAAACTATGGCAAGTTCTTAAAGAAATGGGAGTGCCTGATCACCTCATCTGTCTCCTGAGAAATCTCTATGTGGGAGAAGAAGCTACAGTTAGAACTGGATATGGAACAACTGATTGGTTCAAAATTGGAAAAGGAGTACGACAAGGCTGTATTTTGTCTCCCTGCTTATTTAACTTATATGCAGAATTCATCATGCGAAAGGCTGGGCTGGATGAATCCCTAGCCGGAATTAAGATTGCTGGAAGAAATATCAACAACCTCAGATATGCAGATGACACAACCTTGATGGCAGAAAGTGAGGAGGAATTAAAAAACATTTTATTGAGGGTGAAAGAGGAGAGCGCAAAATATGGTCTGAAGCTCAACATCAAAAAAACGAAGATCATGGCCACTGGTCCCATCACCTCCTGGCAAATAGAAGGGGAGGAAATGGAGGCAGTGAGAGATTTTACTTTCTTGGGCTCCATGATCACTGCAGATGGTGACAGCAGCCACGAAATTAAGAGACGCCTGCTTCTTGGGAGGAAAGCAATGGCAAACCTAGATAGCATTTTAAAAAGTAGAGACATCACCTTGCCAACAAAGGTCCGTATAGTAAAAGCTATGGTTTTCCCAGTAGTGATGTATGGAAGTGAGAGCTGGACCATAAAGAAGGCTGATCGCCGAAGAATTGACGCTTTTGAATTATGGTGCTGGAGGAGACTCTTGAGAGTCCCATGGACTGCAAGAAGATCAAACGCATCCATTCTTAAGGAAATCAGCCCTGAGTGCTCACTGGAAGGACAGATCGTGAAGCTGAAGCTCCAATACTTTGGCCACCTCATGAGAAGAGAAGACTCACTGGAAAAGACCCTGATGTTGGGAAAGATGGAGGGCACAAGGAGAAGAGGACGACAGAGGACGAGATGGCTAGACAGTGTTCTCGAAGCTACAAACATGAATCTGACCAAACTGCGGGTGGCAGTGCAAGACAGAAGTGCCTGGCGTGCTCTGGTCCATGGGGTCACGAAGAGTCGGACACGACTGAACGACTAAACAACAACAATGTTCACGTTTACTCAGAATTCTGTTGCACGTGTTTAGTAGACCTTACTCGGTAGTAAGGATGCTTAGGATTTTAACCTAACTACTGATTATGATGATAGTGCTGATACCTCCTTTATAACAGCTTCCGTAAAATTATATGCAGAAAAGAAGTTACTATTGAAAATAACTTCTTCATGAAATGGCTGTAGAAATCTCTAGTTTTCCTTAGCTGCCAAAATCAGGGGAGAACTGGCTTACAGACTGGGTACCTCCAGGCTGGTCGCATGGGGCTATTGTCCAAGAGTCAAATCCTATAGCTCCTACTCTTGTCTTTGAACCACATTCATTTAGGACTGATCTCTCTATCCCATATCAAAAGACTAGAGGGTTTCGTTTAGAGTATCAAATGTAACTGTAAAAATAGTCTTTCTTCAGGGATCCATAGGACAGGAGCACACCGCCAAGAATTAATGGTCTTGTTAACTTTAATGGACTCTGTGTTTTGCCCGTGACTCAAATATTCCAAAAGTGGCTCAAGTCATTCCTCTATCTGGTGAATTGCTGGCTGGCTTCATGCCCACTCACCTTATATTTAATTTTGTACACCTGCAGCTAATTAATTTTGCCTGGTGCCTAATCCCATGACAGGGATCACATTGGTAACAAATGGTGGAGATGAATAAGGGTAATAGCTTCTAGAGAAAAGAGCACATCATTGAGTCATTTAATTTATGGGACTCCTCACTGAATAATTTATCTAGCCATCGCGCAAATAAATAACATTTAGGAATGCATGAATCCCATAGCCTTTGTTTTCAACAGTCAGGAGATTTTGAAAGTTCCTAACAAGCATGGTTAAAAGAGAGAGGCTGTGCCGAGTTAGTAACCACGTCTAGTTTCCAAACAGCTAAAATTAGCAATAAAGACTTAAATGTCTGAGGGGATTGAAACAGAGCTTAATTTGTACCAGGCACAGCTGCAGAATGCCTCTGCTTTCATTATACCAAGAGGAAATAGGAAATTGAAGAATAGGAAATTGGAGATTTTTCCCCAGGTACGTGCAGATTCCTTTTAATGCACCAGTTCCCACATACCAGGGAAGGTGGAATGCAGGCTTTACGATTTAGTTCACAGAAATACAAGGTGTCTGAACTTCTATTTCAAGCGTTTGCAGATGGCAGTGGTTCATGGCATTACGGATTCTCATCAAGAGAGGTGCAGTCCATGTATCCCTTCAAACTCTGTCATTATGCAAGCAATCCTCAGGTTCCCAGACAGCTAACCTCTCCAGGGGGCTGTAGCAGAAAAATGCAGCTTCGTTGTCTGAGCAATCAATTTGCCTTGCTTGCTGGAAACGTTTTGCTAGATCGTGACTTTCAGAGTCCTGAAGTCCATGCTGCTGAGTGGAGTGAAAGGTCTTTGGCACCATGGATCACCTCTAGGTGATGCTTTTGGACTTCTTGTGGCCTTTTTCTCATGAGATCAGGGGAAGTGATGGGTGACGTGTAGAGAATGCCTTGTTGAAGTCTGTCAAGTGCCCCAGCTGACATTCATGGGGATGTCGGATTTGACATGAATGATGTGCTGTGAGAAGTAAGGCTGCATTTTCAGAAACTGAGAGCTTTGCTTTCATGAGAGTTTAACTCCATCCACTTTCACCCACATCTCAAACATCTACAAAGCCATTTCAATTTTGGATAGCTCAGTTGGATAGAGTGTGGTGCTAATAACACCAAGGTGCCACAGGCAGTGTTAGAAACCGAGATATGAAAGCCAGGAGCTAAAAGGCACCTTAGACCGAGGTTATGGGCGCAACAACGGAATGTCTAGGTGTGCTTTTTTATAACAAGAATACAAAGCTGAAAACGAATGAGCTGCAGCTAAAATATTATGTTCACTTTTCACATGGTCCAGTGCTTCCCCTGCCCACCCCCCTAATATTCTCAAGAGGGTCTCTTCTCCGGTCTTCAAAGAGCAGCTGGATTGGGGAGGAAGGAAAAGGTCCTCCGTTCCTTCCACTCTGCAGTTTTAATCTGAAATCTTAGGCACAGTACTGCACCCAGAGCCTGGAAACTGCTTGCGTTAATGAAATTCACTGTTGCAAAATGCGCCTGGAACAATAGGAGTTTTGAACGCTGGTCAAAGGTTTGATCCCTGTATGGGGCAGCTGCATATTCCTGCACTGCAGGGGGGGGGGGGACAACTAAAAGATCCTCAGGGTCCCTTCCAACTCTACAATTCCATGATATTTAAGTTGTAACCCATGCCCAAGCAACTTGGTTCAGCTGCAGCCTGGTTATTTGTTTCAGTGTAGTATTAGTAAGCTGGCTGTCAGTAAGCACAGGTTTAATCTGCCCAGGATAAGGAGGTGCGTTTTATATCTTCGCCACCTCTAAACTGTGTAACAGCACAAGGACTGAAATTACTGGTTCATAGAACAGGATAAGCAGTGTCAGTGTGATATTTTATGTGGTCTTTCCTTTCGTCTGCAGTGGTCAGTGAACTGTGCAAGGCATGCTCCACTTGATGAACTCCCCCCCCCCCAATCCAAGTGTGTTAATGTTTCACAGCTTCATCAAGTGGCATAACTGAGTATATTGGGATTTCAGGATCTGGCAAGGAATCCCTGGGATGAAAAAGCTCTTGTAATGGCAGTTCAGGGATGTAGGGAGCATCTATTTCCCACCAAATATGGAAATCAAATGGACACATCAACCAGTTATGCCTCTTGGATACATACATGATAATGTAGAGTTTAATATTGGCTCCATATGGCTTTATTTTTTTATTTCGTATTGGAGTGTGTAAAGTATGTGGCCAGGTCTCTGTTATATTTGTATGCTGGGGGGGGGGGTATGTGAACAATTCCGATTTGTTTTAACACCATGCCACCCCACTAAAAATGTTCCTTGTTGAACAAGGTATTTGTGGGCAAAAAAACTTTCCCACCCCTACTGCCCCTAGATAATTGATTATCTCATATTTTAATTGCATTCCCCCCCAGGTCTTACTGAGCTGTCAGATGGTCCAGTGTCATTGGAGCTGGAGAGATGCAAGTCTCCCACGACTTCAGGTAAATGTGCTCTGGTATGTCAGCAGTTTGTGATGGTCACTCTGTTTCTTGCTTGTGAGATGAAGCACATCTTCACTGTTGAAATATTATATATTATGTTCGCTGGGAAATATATTTGTAATAGGAATAGCAATATTATTATAGCTACATTATGATTTTATACACACAGAGAGAGAATCCTGCAAACTATAAGGTGCTTTGGAAAGGTATGAAATCACTTGCTCAATCATGTTTATTTTATTTTTCAGGTTATTTTATATTTGCTTATATTTATTTGTTTTATTTAATCCCAAACTTGTGCCCAAAGTGACTCACAGCATAGAGGATTAACAGCAACTAATATAACAATTAAAAAATCTGTAGTGACTTTTTATTTTATTTTTTAATGTCACTACAGATCACATAAACGGACACTGTACAAGTCCAACTTCCCAAAGCTGCAGCTCTGGGAAAAGGATGTCTAGTGCAGATGTTTCAAAAATAAACCGCCGTGGTTCTGGAAAGCCTCCATTTAGGAAAGTGCAATCTGCTGCTTGCATGGAGATTTCTTTGCCAGTCACAACAGAAGGTCAGTAGACATATGCATTTGGGAGCTGCTGTTTTCACCTTTTTAAAATTTAGAATTGATCTATGTGGTATTTCACTTCACTTTTTGTGGTAGTAGCATTTATACTGCTGCCTGTCGATAATTATTAAATGGGTAATTCTTCGGAGGTATGTGCATGTGTGACGTCATACAAAGGTGGCCAATTAACGTGGAGGCTCCATAATGTGACAAGTCAAAAAGAAAAACTCTGAGAAGGCTTTGAAAGCACAAACTGGGGTTGGGGAATGCATTGAAAGACCCCTGGCAACTATGAGTCGTGGCACTGGGGCATCGTTTTTGTATTTTAATGTGATTATTATTCTTAGATATTTAAAGAATTTGGCACTCAAGCTTAGCCTTAGAGTTTCTAATAAGCACTTTCTCTTTTGGGATTATTGTAAGTAATCAGTTTGTGAGATTATGAAGACAAACAGGCTTGGATGTCTTTTCTGGAACAATGCTGTTTTATATGCTCTGTAAAGACCACCTGTAGCTTAGATGCGTAGGCTTAGAACATATCTATCTATCTATATCTATCTATCTAACTAACTAACTACCATTCATCTGAAGATCTCAGGGTAGTCCACAGTGTAAAAATGCAGAATAAAACCACAAAATACATAATAAAAACAAGAACAAAACAAACCAAGAATCCCCCTGATGCATTTAAAAAGACATCAACTGTTAATCAGCCAAAAGCCTGGCTGAAGAGGAACATTTTTGCCTGGAGCCTAAAGATGTATAATGAAGGTGCCAGGTGAGCCTCCTCCGGGAGAACATTTCACAAATGGGGCCACTGCAGAAAAGACCCTGTTCTCGTGTTGCCTCCTTCAAATGCATCTCCAATTACACAGTCTCAGGTGTCAGGGAGAGGCAAACGGGAAAAGATTCAAGAACAGAAACCAGCACTTATAGAGAGCCTAAAGAGATCATTAGCAGCCTGTCGTCTGACAGCGCGTCTGACACAGGGAGGGAGGAGGATGAGCCTGGAACAAGTCATTCTGTACACAGAGGAAGTCAGGGGCGGGGTTTCTGCAGACTTGCATGCTGGGTAAAGAAAAGGGGGGGGAGAGTAGACGCGGCAACTGTCCCTAAAGGGTCGGACGTAAATTGAAACGCTGGAGATGTACTTTTGAACTTTGTCAATAAATCAAATAGATTGGAACTGGCCGTGAGCCCAGAGTTTTATCTATGCCAGCTTGACAGCATAGAGCCTCTGACATCAGGTAGCAGCTTTGATACCTTGGAGAGCTGCTGCTAAACGGTGAAGGCAGTAATGGACCAGATGGACCCCGTGGCCTGTTCTCGGTATAAGGTGTGTTCATTTGTGTTGCTCTCTTTTGACAGAAACCAGGGAGAACTCCATCAGCCATTCTCGAAGCTCCAGCGTCTCCAGTATAGACAAAGAATCGAAAGAAGCAATTACAGCATTGTATTTCACAGAGTCCTTTTCACGGAAAAACGACACAGCAGTGTCTCCTTGCCTTTGGGTTGGGACAGGCCTCGGTATGGTCTTGACGATATCCCTTAACCTGCCCACTGCAGATGAACTGAGGCAGACAGAGCCTGTAGTCATTTCTCCAAGTGGTAAGAAATCTTGATTTCCTGGCAAAAATATGCCACTAAGCACAATAACTTGTTAAACTCAGGATGTGTCTCCCTTTGGTGCTGTGGAGGGGCAGTGTGGTCAGAAATCTTACGATTTAGGCTTAGTTCTCACTGAAGTGCTAATCCTACATCTGAGCTGTACCAAATCCTTACTTCCTGACATGGTAGTTTTCTATGTTCAAGGAGTTGTTTTGTAGGGAGAAGGGTTAATTGTTACACCCCGCCTTGCAGCCCAAAGTGGTACAGCCCATGCAAATCAGTGAGGGGCAAGCTCTCTTATAAAGCAAATGTTACTTTAGATTATTTTTGTTTATTATAAACTAGACTTTAAACCTCTTCTGCCTTGCGGGATATCTTCAGGAGAAGAAAAGGCTAGGTAAAGGAGACCCCTGACCATTAGGTCCAGTTGTGGACGACTCTGGGGTTGTGGCGCTCATCTCGCTTTATTGGCCGAAGGAGCTGGCGTACAGCTTCCAGGTCATGTGGCCAGCAGGACTGAGCCGCTTCTGGCAAACCAGAGCAGCGCACAGAAACGCCGTTTACCTTCCCGCTGGAGGGGTACCTGTTTATCTACTTGCACTTTGATGTGCTTTCGAACTGCTAGGTTGGCAGGAGCAGGGACCGAGTAACAGGAGCTCACCCCGTCATTGTGGGGATTCAAACTACAGACCTTCTGATCGGCAAGTCCTAGGCTCTGTGGTTTAACCCACAGCGCCAAGGCTAACCCTGCACAAATCTGGAGGGGAGTTCCTAAGACAGTTGGATGGTGTCTTGTACTCCTCCTTCCGTCAACTCCTGCAGCCAAGCTGGTGCCAAATGTATTGCTCTGCTTTCCTTTGGGCCCCACCAGCAAGGCTGACAGCAGGAAGTCTTGCCATCTGGGCAGCACACGACCTCCATATTCACTGCCCAGCCTGGTGCCCCAGAAAGGTCACTTTGGTGCTTACAAATGCAGTGGTTTGACTTCCCCCCTCGAGACAGATGGATGCCAACCACAGATTAACTATTACTTCTTTTGCCCGACCAGAGACAAATGATTGATGAAGATGATGGGCTATGCCAAAATGGCAAAAATGACTGGGAAAATCAGGAACCAAGAAGATAAGAAACTTTAATAAGGAATGGGGGGAAGGAATTCAAATGTAAAATTGAATAAAAAAGATTTAAAAACAAATAAAACTATTAATTCCTTTGGAAGTAGCAACTGCAGTAACCAGCTCCATCTTCTGACTATTACTAGCTGCAAGTTTGCTGATTGGCTATTTTTGGCAACAGTGCTATTTTTTCTTGAAAAATAGGTGCCAGAATTCATGAACACCTCCCTTGTCCCTTACAATTGCAATGGCGCTCACCTGAGAGGTGCCAGAGCTGAGTGCCAGTAAGTTCCAACTGAAAAAAAAACCCCTGGCTTTTTCTTACAACATTAAGAATAGCTTCCAATTTTTTGAAGGAAAAAAGACTCTCACTTTGTCATATTTAGAGGTAGCGGGAGCTAAATTCCTATTTTGCTCATTCCAGGAAACATGACGCCAATATTGTGCTCCTCCCTTCCACTCCAGTTGCACATGAGAGGTTAATGGCACGGGTGGGATATTCAGATAATTCAAAGAGGTGATAGGAGATTTTATGACCAGCATAATCTCGAGTGCTGCCAGCAGGTTGGCATGCGACTTCCCGGAGTTGACTCCCTCAGGGTTTAGAGATTTATAAACCAGCGTGGCTGTTCTCAAGTCTAATCATTTGTCAATGTCATGAGGCAGCAGAAGAGGAAGATGCACATATACTCAACAAATGACTGTATCAAGTTGTTTAATGTGTATTGGCACCTTTATAGCTAATTTGGGGAAGTTAATCAGTCAATTTGAATTATGTTTCCTAGGTACTGTTCTGTCACTGAAGGGAGCAGTGCTAACGTTCGGTTGCTTGAGCTGCACAGGGACCCTAATACACCCACCCTATGAAACATGGAGAGATCCAAACAGCACCGACGAAAGTGAAAGAACCAGAAAAAGAAAACTCGTCATGCATTCTCCCTGCTTGTCCCAGGACATGGGAGACCACCAGTTTGCCGTTGTCTGCTCAGAGAAACAAGCCAAAGTTTTTTCACTGCCTTCCCAGATCTGCCTCTATGTTCACAATATCACAGACACCTCCTTTCTCTTGCGAGCGGATGTGGTGACCATGTGCAACAGTGCTTGCTTGGCATGCTTCTCTGCCCATGGGCATATCATGATCCTGAGGTATTTAACATTATTGAGTGAATCTGAGCTGTTCCCTATCGAAGGGGAGGGGAAAATGGCCAGCAGAGTTAGGGGTAATGTGTATTTGCTTCTCAAAGGAACCTCTGAAACAGGATTCCATGGAAAATCCTAATCCTTCTCCTATTCCACATATATGAATATGGATAACACTCTGGAGTTATAGATAAGTTTCTTTATTTATTCAAGTTGACAACCTCTCAGGATGTTCTGGGGGGAATTTACTGCTGACATGTCTGGTCGATCTGCGTGTTGCCAACCCCTGGAATAGGGAAATGGTCTGGGCAATTAGACAGGATTGCATCCAAGCACTCTCTCCCATTCATCTTGGTTCTTTACCAATTTGAGGGCAGTAGGAAGGTGGCTGAAATGCAAGCGATGGAAGATATGAAGCAAGTCCAATAACACAGCGATTAGAGAGAGCTCACTTTCAGGCCTACTTTGTGACATTGATAGTGATGAAAAAGTCTTTCTTCCTTGCTATTGTTTTAGCTTGTTGGCCTGTAGAACTGTTCCAAATGCTTTAGAAGGACTACAATTCTGGCCTACAATTTTGAGTCGGTGGTACCCTCTGCGCTCAGTGCCACCCGCGTCCCTAAGCTTCTGGGTAGACTTTCCTAAATAAGAAATTTTTTTTGCAGTAGTTCCACTCATTCCTAGAGGAGCAGTGCTGGAAGTCACTGCTGTTCTAACCCTTGGCCTTTGTCCCAGGTTTTGTCTTGCCTACCATGCTATTTAAAACATGCCTTTTAATATCTTAGCAGAACTTCTGAGAAAGATAATCTAGAGGTTTGGGGGGGAGTGTCATCGTGTTGCTGATATGCACCTGCACCTCATATCCCCATCCTCTAATCTCAGGGGAGGGGCAGAAGTAATAACAATAATAATTTATTATTCATACCCCGCCCACTCTGGGCGGCTCCCAGCAGAATATTAGTAATATTTTGGAGGCAGTTAGATAATTCACACAGCTAGCAGCTTTGCTACTTGCGAGGTTTAGAAATGCTTTATGCAAAATGTTTGTCATAAGATGAAATTTTACCCGGGGCTACTGTAGCACCTGAATGAACCTGGCCATTGGTTGATTTACAACCTAATCCTATACAGGAGCAAGTGGCCCTGTGTTCAGGGGGACATACTCCCAAATAAATACGCATAGGATTGCAGCTGCTTTGATGGCAAAGTTGGGAATCTGGGCTGTGGGGAATACTGTATTTTCTATTCCAATGTATAATGTGTGCTTGTTTCTTTCCAGTTTACCCAGCCTCCGCCCATTGCTAGATGTTCATTATTTGCCCGTAACAGACATGAGGATTGCCCGGACCTTTCGTTTTACCAACGAAGGACAAGCGTTGTATCTTAGTTCTCCCACAGAAGTCCAGAGATTGAACTACAGCCAGGAAATGTTTGACAATCTGCAGGTGAGTCTGGAAACCACGTCAAACACTGTGGTTGGAAGTGCCTAGAAATGGGCAAAGAAAGGAATTAGAGGAGGGGAAAACATCCCATTCCGAGTGTAGTATGGTGAAAGTACCTGCCTTCTGCTCTGTTTGCTTTGCCTAAAATTGATTTGTTTTTGCTCAGGACATGCTTGGGGAGTTGTTCACTCCGGTGGAAACCCCTGAGGCTCAGTACAGAGGCTTTCTGAAGGGGCTGTTTGGTGGAACTGGAGGCACACTCGACAGAGAAGAGCTCTGTAAGTCATCTTCCCCCTCTCCCTCGCATCAAATACAGAAGGAAGAAAAAAGCCCAAGGGAGCTAATAGCGAAGGAGGCATTTGCGTGGCGAGTTCCCGCCTCCCCCCTCAGAAATAAAGACACAAGAATTCGAGTTAATGAGTCAAATGAGGCCACAACTTTATTGATTACAGGAATTGAGCGGTATTGGCTTAGGCATTGGTCCTAACAATTAACCGGCTTCAGCCTCCTGGCTGGAAGACCGGTGAGGGTTCACCACCAGTAGGGGGAGTCCTGCTGAGGCACGTCAACTAGGAGCTCCCCCCGGAGTTACCGCTCGGGGGCGTGCCGTGGGCCCACACCTCCATAGGCTTAGGACAAGGCCACGCCCCCCGGGATCCTTTACCGGACTACCCTTTGTTTTGGGGGAAGGTGATGGCGCTTCCTTCCCCCCCTTCGTCTGCATAACAAAAGATCCATACCCCTACGAATGCCTAACCGCCAATACCGGGGAGTTGTGACGGATTGCTACAAGGTGGGCAAAAACCAAGTGGCTGGTGCCAATCTGCCAAATGGAAAAATTCCTACCAGGCCCCCTGACCGCGACCAACCAAAGCCCATAGCATCGTCATAGTGCCTATCCTAACGGGTGGGAGGGATGGCCCAGGGATGACGCATTGAGGATTCCCTGGCATCACAGGGGCTGGAGGCAGCCCCTGCGAGTGTAGAATGGAAAAAAATGAAATTGGTGGCCATGCCTACACAACTTTTTGGATGTGCTGCTTTTCCCTGTGCAACAAAATGGGAAAGATTATTCAAATAGATAATTTTGGTGATAGAGCGGTACCTTGGTACTTGAACGGCTTGCTCCCAAACAAATCGGCTCCCGAATGCTGCAAACCTGGAAGTAAGTGTTCCAGTTTGCAAAGGTTTTTCGGAAGCCGAACGTGGCTTCCGCTTGAGTGCCGGAAGCTCCTGCAGCAAATCAGACGTTGCACCTTGGTTTTTGGATGGTTTCGGGAGTCGAATGGACTAAGTTCGAGAACCAAGGCGCCACTGTACTATGTTTGACACCACTAATTTAAAACAGATCTTCCCCAAGTTGGTGTGTGTTGGTGTGCCAAGGGCTATGGCCAGGGTTCTGCATAGATAGGAAGGGGAAATAGCATCCCTTGTCACTGTTCACAAGTTGATCTAACAGGTAAGACTTTCTCCAAAGATTCTTGCTACCTTTCTCTTGCGTGAAAATGTTCCCCTAAGTGTGGGGAGGAGGGAAGTGAGCTTCTGGGGAGACAGAGCTGTGTCTCAGTGGAGTCTTCTAGTGTGGGATATTGGTTAGAGTGTTGGACGAGGACCTGGGTGACCAGGGCCCCAATCCCCACTCAGCCATGAAGCTCACTGGTCTTTGGGCCTATTGGTGTCTCTCACCCTAAGCTACAGGGTTGTTGTGAAGATAATATGGAGCAGGGGAGTACCATGCATGTCACTGCTCCTTGGAGGAAAACTGAAGATATAACTGGCGATCACTCAGGGCCCCCGGACGTTTAAGGGTCTGTTGACCCTGTGCCACCACTGGGATTGCTTTCTTTGCTGCCACCAGCCTGTTTCTCTCGGGGGGACACGGAGTCCTGTCAGTTGGTAACATTAACAAATAATCAAGTTTATTTTATAGGCATGAACAAGCTTATGGTTTCAGTTACCCGTATTTTTCGCTCTATAAGACGCACCAGACCACAAGACGCACCTAGTTTTTGGAGGAGGAAAACAAGAGAAAAAATATTCTGAATCTCAGAAGCCAGAACAGCAAGAGGGATCGCTGCGCAGTGAAAGCAGCAATCCCTCTTGCTGTTGTGGCTTCTGGGATAGCTGCGCAGCCTGCATTCGCTCCATAAGACACACACACATTTCTCCTTACTTTTTAGGAGGGAAAAAGTGAGTCTTGTAGAGCAAAAAATACGGTAATTTTTCTTGGCAGTTTCTTAATCTTAGTTCCTTAACTGTCCTATTTGTTCCTAAGAACTTCAAACTGATTAGCCCAACTATCTGACTCCACCTAACAGTTCCTCTCACTCTCTCACCACACAACTCAACCAACCCACTGACTATTTCTCCCTCTTCCTCCTTCAACTCCCAACTCTCAACTGACTTTCACACAACTCTCCCTCGAACCCTAACTCCTCCTATCACTTTCCACTGGCCAATCACATCACACTCATTTTAACCCTTTCCTTATGACCCACCTACGAGGCAAACGCCACAATAACTGATTAATGAAACGGAATAATTACCCCTTCAGAAGATGGAGCTGCTTTTGCACGACGGCCCCAGGCTGATGAACTGTCAGTACAGCATTTCAGCAAGAGGGCATGAAATAACATGTTGGCTCTATTGAATAGATATCTGGAAGGGAAATCTTCTCTCCCCCCCCCCTCTTTTTTTAACAAAATAGCATCAACAAAGGGGGGGGGGGAGATAGTATAGAAAGCAAACCCTCTGATTGAGTTTGGAATTCTCTTTGTAGTTGGCGAGGCTACGGCAGGAAAAGCATCTCGCAGTCTTGCTCAGCACATCCCCGGCTCAGGTGGCGTCGAAGGAGTGAAAGGAGCCGCAGGCAGCGCAATCGGAGAGTTGGCTCGGGCGCGCATTGCTCTGGATGAGAGGGGGCAGAAACTGGGGGAACTGGATGAGAGGACGGCGAGAATGATGGCCAGTGCAGAAGCTTTCTCCAAACATGCACATGAGGTGAGCGGTGGTCCTCGAATGAGGAAGGAGGCGCCAGTTTGCATTTCTCGGCACAGACATTATGGATCTGATGTGCAGAGATCTTTCCTGTTCTACTTAATTCAAGAGGGTTCTGGAAGCTTCTCTGTGTGAAAGAAACTACATGATGTTTGGGTTATTCCTTCCGAGAAGCTGAGTACAGCTGGCTTAAACTGGTTCTCTTATCTCTTATTGTCAATATCATGCTGACTATAAAAGTAGGAGCCTGAGTTTCTCTGTCTCTTTCCCTTCCGGTGTGGTGTTCCGTACACAGTATGCTGAGTGTTAAGGTTTAGACTTATTATACGCTATTGTAAGTTTAAGCTACTGTATTTTTCGCTCCATAAGAGGCACTTTTTCCCTCCTAAAAAGCAAGGGGAAATGTGTGCGCATCTTATGGAGCGAATGCAGGTAGGAGGCAGGCTCCGCGCGGCTCTTGTGGGTTTTCCCCAGGAGGGAGAAGGGACGGACTGGCCGCGTCAGTCCCTTCTCCCTCCTTGTAGAAAAGCACGCCAAAGCTGTGCGCTCTTTAAAGGGTGCGCGGCTTCTGCGGGAGGTGGGGGGATTCCCCTACCTCGCAGAAAAGCCCGCCGGAGCCGTGCGCTCTTTAAAGAGTGTGCGGCTCTTGCTGGCTTTTGTGGGAAGGGAGAGAGGGCAGCCCCTCAGTCCCTTCCCCCACCTCCCGGAAAAGCCCCCAAGAGCCACACACATGCTCCACGCGCCTCGTGAAAGGAATGCGGCTCCCAAAGAGGGAGAAGGGCAGCCCGTCAGGGAAGGGAAAAGCCTGCAAGCGCCACACACATGCTCCATGCGCCTCGTGAAAGGGAGTGCTGAGCAGAGCCTGGGATGCATACAGGCTCTGCTCAGCGCTCCCTTTAAAAGTATTTTTTTCCCCTTGCATTCCCCTTCTAAAAACTAGGTGCATCTAATGGTCAGGGGCGTCTTATGGAGCAAAAATTACAGTAAGTCTGCTGCAACTGGATTTCTTATGGACGGTGCCAGTCCTCATTGTATTGGATTTGTGACCATTATGCTCATTTGCCTTCAGGAGCAGTAAAGCTCTGCTAGATGAAATATGAATTGCCTCTGGCCTATTTTTGGGGACTCCTGCAACGTGTTTATGTTTTTACTCTGCTAACTATACATTGGAATCTGCTCTGGATCAATATTGAGTAGAATTTGATGACATGAGGTTTTCAGCTACCGAATGTTAACACTGCTTGTGGGCAGAAGAGATGTATGTTGGAAACTGGCCCCTCGGGAAAGGCTGACTCCTCTTCCCAGGCTTTTTGGGGCCGGTTTGCCGGTGACCTACCCTGGCTGGCATCCCGGCAGACCAGGGAGATCTTGATAGGCGACACCTCCCTGATGAAAGGTGCACCCCCCTTCCCCTTTGCATAGAGCAGGAGAAAGAAAACAATCAGAAAGTAGACTATTTCATCTCTACTTTATACCTGACTGTACAACTGTACCAAAAAACATGTCTGCTCACTCAGTCTCCTCCGAGCAACTGCATCAGACTTCCTTCACACAAGCAACAGGAAGGTCTTATATTACACTGAGAACAAATCCCTGAGAAATCCCTGGAACATCCTGTCCCATGGTTAGACCCATCATGTGATGTAAACATCAAACTGCTTGTTCGCAGCTGCGTAGTACTCATATCCCAACAGTGTAAAGGGACCCCTGACCGTTAGGTCCAGTCGTGACCGACTCTGGGGTTGCGGCCCTCATCTCGCTTTACTGGCCGAGGGAGCCGGCGTACAGCTTCCGGGTCATGTGGCCAGCAGGACTAAGCCACTTCTGGCGAACCAGAGCAGCGCACAGAAACGCCGTTTACCTTCCCGCTGGAGTGGTACCTACTTGCACTTTGACGTGCCTTCGTACTGCTAGGTTGGCAGGAGCTAGGACAGAGCAACGGGAGCTCACCCCGTCGCGGGGATTCGAACCGCTGACCTTCTGATCGGCAAGTCCTAGGCTCTGGTTTAACCTACAGCGCCACCCGCGTCCCCGGAAGAGGTGTACTCTGCTACAAAATATTGGGAATCAATATTGAACTATGACTTCTTCATTTGTGTCTCTCGAATAATATTGCTTTTTCACTCCTGCAGGTAATGTTGAAATACAAGGACAAAAAATGGTACCAGTTTTGACTTTTAACCACAAAGCAAGACTTCTGTGTACTGAGAACAGGAGTCAAAGGACCTTGAGGCCTTATTCTAAAAATCCAGCCGTTGGGCAGAAGCAGCTCCTTGGAATCCCTTTCACACTAGATGATCAAGCGAGAACTTTTTCAGAGACCTAGGCGTGGTGGGTCTTTGTAATCAAGTCTACACTGAGTCTCTTCCTCCCAACTCCCACCGGAACAATCATCTTTAACAGTTAATGATTTCACTGGAATTAGGTTTGAACTGTGGGGAGGACTGTCGATAGTTTAAAATGTCCTGTACAAAATAGATTGTTAATGCATTTAAACTTAAAACTTTGCATGACTAATTGACTTCTCATACAACAAAAGGCGCAAAAGCAAAGCATGCTGTGATTGAAGAAAAGGGATTTCCTTCTAAGTTCCACAAACGAAATAAGCAGCAACACTTTCTTTTTAAAGCAAAGAAGTCAGTACATCTCAAGCATGTTGCTCTCAACAGACAATGCCCTGCATTCCTCTCATTTGACATTCCTTTTCTGTAGACAATCTTAGTTTGAAAACACTTGTGCATTTCATTAGTAGAAAAATAAAGTAAGATTAAACTTCCGTGGCCAAACTATGGTGCTTTTTTTATGCAGCGGTCGACGTTAGTCAAAGCCCAATAGGGCATCATCTAGCTGTGAGAAAAAGGAGAACCTTTGCTGGCGATTGGAAATCGCAGCAGGATTGTATAAATACTAGCTGCTTTCCTTTTCACTGTTAGCGTTGGAAAATATAGCACTGAAGCAGTTTAGGCCAAGAAATCAACCCTGTGATCTGTAAGCATGCCAAACACTGAGGGAGACTGAAGGCCCAATAAAGGGGGAATCGGAAGGTGCCTTGGAGGGAGTCTGAGGCGAGGATTCAGGACCAGGTTCCAGCATCTCAGGGGGTTGGACTAGATGACCCTCAGGAGCCCAACTCTGATTCTATGGGCAGCAGAAGCCACACATCCAAGTTGTCTCAGCAATCTTCCAGAGCAGCTGGGTGAGGTTTTTTTAAGAGCAAGGCTAGGCGATCATTGACTGGCGTCACGGTCAGGCTCTGTTTTCTGCTGGGGGCCTTTGGGATATTGGGGATCTCTCCTGAGGGAGAGATCTCTCCAAAGAGTCTGGACCAGCCATCAGAGTCCAGTTTGGGGGTGAAAGTCCAAAACCACGGGCGTTTTTGTCCATTCTGCTGGCTTGGCCCACTATTTAGTATGAAACCTCTTTAGTTTGCCAATCAACCACCACGTTTGTATCAGACGCGGTTTTAGTGTAGTGCAGCTGGTTCAGTCATACTGGGCTCCACAGCAATGCTGTAGATCTGAGGGCAAGAGGGAGTGAATTTCAGTGTCGAACAAGATGCCACTAAAATATGGAAACCCAAAGTCTGCTACTTGGGGCTTTTAAGGTTGCATAAATTGTATATGATGCACTCATGCAAACAAAGTGGAACCTTGTCTTTTTTAGTTAATCATGAGTTTTCTAATGATAATAATAATAATTTTTTATTTGTACCCCGCCCTCCCCGGCCGGGCTCTGGGCGGCTAACATCATAAAACTAACACAGTATACAAAGAACATAAAAACAGGCAATCAGTTAATTAAAACACATCTTAAAATTAGGTAAAGGTAAAGGGACCCCTGACCATTAGGTCCAGTTGTGGCCGACTCTGGGGTTGCGGTACGCATCTCAATTTGCACAGCTTCTGGGTCATGTGGCCAGCAGGACTAAGCCGCTTCTGGCGAACCAGAGCAGCGCACGGAAACGCCGTTTACCTTCCCGCCAGAGCGGTACCTATTTATCTACTTGCACTCTGACGTGCTTTTGAACTGCTAGGTAGGCAGGAGCTGGGACCGAGCAACAGGGACTTGAACCGCCGACCTTCTGATCAGCAAGCCCTAGGCTTTGTGGTTTAACCAACAGCAACACCCGTGTCCCTTTCTTAAAATTAGTTCAGAGCAAATTAAAATCTGGACAGATGGCAGTCCACGGGCAAAATTGAGAGTGGTTAATATTCTCCAGGGCCAACTGTTACCACTGGTCTTATAAAGGGCCTGTAAGGAGGCCTCTTTAATGGTTGTTCTTATACAGAAAGAAAAGAATCAGACCGAACCCCAACCAAAGGCCTGGCGGAACAGCTCTGTCTTGCAGGCCCTGCAGAAAAATGTCAAATCCCGCAGGGCCCTGGTCTCTTGGGACAGAGCGTTCCACCAGATCGGGGGCCACGGCCGAAAAGGCCCTAGCTCTGGTTGAGGCCAGCCTAATCTCCCTGGGGCCCGAGATCTTCAGGATGTTATTATTTGCAGACCTTAAGTTCCTGTGTGGGACATACCAGGAGAGGCGGTCCTATAGGTATGAGGGTCCTAGGCCCTATAGGGCTTTAAAGGTTAAAGCCAGCACCTTAAACCTGATCCTATACTCCACTGGTAGCAACTGCAGGTGGTGTAGCACTGGGTGAAAGTCATCCCACAGCGAGGACCCCATGAGCAGTACACATAAGAAATTATTGATAAAACACATCTAAAACTCACATGCACACATAAAATTATAAGTACCGCAAATACAAAAATCAGTGTAACTTTTTTTTAAAAAAACAATCCGCAGGCACTTAATGATATATCAGGTGGCCTACCTGTCAAAGCACAGTGCTATTCTTTTTCTCAAGTAAACGCTCCAGCGAAGGAAAGTACTATAAAAAATCTGTTTATTATTTACACAGCAATGAAATAATATCATAGTTTACAAGGCAAACAATTCATTGGTTAAAATGCTAGCAGAAAACCCATGACAGGAGCCAGAATCGCAGGATATGGCTACCTGCTTTAGAGACAGGAGAATCAGAGAAAGTTCGTTTTCTCAAAGCAAACCAAGGAAGTGAATGGACAGACCTGGTGAATATTCATTACAATAACATCAAACGACACCCTCTTTGATCTGGCAATGGGCTATTTCACAATTTTACTGCTTTTGAATTGTGCACACTTTGGAAAGGCTGCTAATGTATTCCACTGTCTTCTGTGCATATGGTGTAAAATGCAGTGAGTCATATGCATGTATGAGTTCCCAGGATAATGTCATCCTTTTTTAAAAAGATGCAAGTATCACAGAAATCTGAGCTATAGCTACCCTAATTATATATTCAGTTGCGCACATTGTGAAATGTTTGGGGGGTGAGGGCGGGGGAAGTGAACTGACACAAGCAGCCGGGGAATCAAATTTTCCAGAGGATCCCAGCTATAAAAGCTCAGAATGCTTCTCCCAAGTCAGTTAAGAAAGAGAAAAATTGTAGGTCTTCAAATAAATAAATATATTACTAGGAATTCATTTAAATACTTTGCTTTCAGCATTTCATTGTGATTTCTAGTTATGCGACGTGTCATTTCGAGCTGCCTTCCCCAACCCGTCGCCCTCTGGCTGTATTGGACTATGGAGAGAGCACCAGGTTGGGGAAGTGTGATTTAAAGATTCTTAGGAGAATTCAAAATTGTCGTTGAAAGAAATGGATCCCGTTGTCCAGACTCGTCAGAGACGTCTTGCATTTCGCTGCAGCATCAGGCAGCGCAGTACAAACTTCTGTATTACCTGTTCACAACTCCAGCTCTTGCAGGTCTCCCCAGCTGGGCCCAACTTTGACTTTCACCGACAGTTTCACCGAGAGTTTTACGGCGTGTTCCATTTCGTGTTTAACAATCTGGGCCACCTAAAGGACAAGGCACTTAGAAGAATCAGTGTGACAGTAAGGCAGAAAGGGCCGCAGTTTATTTTAGTCCAGTTGAATTTCCAACTGGTATCATATCTGGAAACGCCTCTAAAAGCGGGTCAGAATTATGCTGAAATTCAGAGAAGCTGAATGCAAATTTCTGGGAGACAAAACTCTCCCAGGAAAAGCTCACAACATGCCCTCAAGTTTGTGTCTCCCGTTCAACAAATGCAGCTTCGTAGACCCACAGAAAGCAGTTAACAAGGTATAGGTAAATTGTGTGTTACAGCAGAGTAAAAAGCCAATACACAAGTCATTTGTTGCAAACACAACAGAGTGAGAAGAGGAGACACACATATAATAAACACAGGGAGATACTGCAGATTGGTTCAGCAACAACTCTGAATGGCACACATATTTCCAGCATACTTCTATAGTTTATTGAAGCCAACACTGGTGAACAAACAGGGTGGATTTGATTTAAATCAAATTGATTTAAATCACTTTTTTACAGAAAGACATTCTTGCTGGTACAATCTTCATATTTACAACCAGAGGAAGGTTTCATTTTTGGAATAATTAATTTTCAGAGTAGCTATATCAAAAATTACTGATTTGGTTATACTATTAGAAATACATAGATCATTATGAAATTATTGTGAGGTTTAATAAGTTAACTGCTTATGTTAGGACAACTTTTCTGCTGTACTTTACTAGAAGGAGACAATCATTTCCTTAATAACAAATTATTTAACTAAAACAATAACATTATAGCATATGTCTCCATGTTTGTTAACTGATGCGGTTAAACAATTAACTGAGTTTTAGCACCCATGAAAAGCTTAAAACAAATCCTTATTTCCTGATGAATAGCCTTTGGACTATAATGTAATTTAAACAGAAAGATTTTTCCTCCAAAATGTTTTATTTTAAAAATCTGATTTAAATGGGAAAAATATATTTTGATTTTTCAAAAAATTGTTGGTTTTTATCCACCCTGTGAACAAACACACCAGCCACATTCTATTAGAGGGATGCACTCCCCGGTTTTCAGTAAAACCAATTCCTCCTACCTGAATGAGGCTGTCTTCTGCAACCTCATAGAGCAGCTCATCGTGCAGCTGGAGAATGAAGAAACCTCCAGGTACGGAATGTATCATCTTCTTCTTTTCCATCCTCTCTGGTTTTCCTAGGCAGAATGAAACCTAAACAATGACTTCAATAATGCTTATGGTAAGAGCTGTAAAAACTCACAAGTACCTAAAGACATTTGTATTTGTTCTCTATTGCTATATAATTGTATATAAACAACTAAAAACTTGGGCAGGATTTGAGAAACGCTTGTTGATGTACTAAAAACGAAGGTAAAAATGGATTGTTTTAAGAGAGAGAGATAAAATATAAGATGCAGTGGAAAGAGCTTGATATTGGAAACCACGGAGGGGGGGAGGGAAGTCTAAGGATTCGGGGAATCCTAAATGTTGATGGTTATGACTAATGTTTGAATTCAAATGTATAGTGTAAAACTGAATAAAAAAGAATTTGGAGAAAAATATATAATTGTGATGGCTTTACTTCTTTATTGCTCTAGCATTTCTATTTCTTTAGTATTTCTGTTCCTGTATTGGATAATATCTCATTCCTCTTCTAAGTTTTTAAATAATATTTAGTTTTATATAAGAATGTTTCTAAAAATTAAGAAAAACGGAAACTATATTATTCATAATTTGTTATATTTTGTATCAAATATCTTTGCATCTGGGAAAACATGTGTTTGTAATGCCGGTGTTCAATTCATTCTGTTTAATTCTGCCTCCACCTTTCAGTCTTAAAATAGCTTGTAAATTTGGCCATAACTGTGTATTGTACATTTTTTGTTCGCATTCCAAGTGGGATTTGAGTCTTTTTTCCAACGACTAGCATAAACCCAGTCAGATGGGTGGGGAAAATAAATATATTCTTAGACTGCAACAATCATATAGAATATTAGTTCTTCTTATTGTACAGGTACTTGCATTAATTAACAAGAATAAAGCAGCATCAAGATTTAATCGTAGTTTCATTATTTTCTGTATTTTGAAACCAAAAGTCCTTTGCTTTGTTACACAGCCACTATATGGATAAAGCTGCTACATTTCCAACATTTATCATATATATCATGAAGCTTCTCAGGAGTCATTTGGTTATCATTTTACTGCCGTTTTCAAGTATATTTGAACATGATGAAAAAGTATTACCTATTCTCAAAATATTCACTCTTGCAGGCGTCAAACATTATTGCAGCCCCTAAATAAATGTCTGTTCTGCAAAGTTTATTTCTTTCTTTGTTTTTCCCCACAATGCTAGATAAAAATAAAAGGTAAAATTCTACTTGTTTTACCTACGGCACTTTCTAACATTAGAAAGCTGTTTTCAAAGTTGATGCTGTCCCTTGCATAGAATCATAAATGAAATAAATCATGAATGAGTGCCCTTGCTGCTGTAATTTAAGAAAAATCCATTTTTCTTGGCTAATGCCATCACCTCTAATACAACAAGCCACGTGAGCATTGGAGTCTTTTATCTGATGAAGAAGTAATAATAATAATAATTTTTATTTATACCCCGCCCTCCCCAGCCAAGGCCGGGCTCAGGGCGGCTAACAAGCAATAATAAAAACAAGTTGAATGAATACAACTTAAAAACAAGATTGAAATATTCAAACATTAAAATATTAAAATGCAGCCTCATCACAGGATGAGAAAGGAAAAAGAAAAAAAGTAGGATCTAACCCACGAGTTCCTCATACCTCAATTTCTTCAAAGTCCTCAACACCTTGCTCAAGGGATCAGGAAACTGTAAATGAGCACTGGGAAATCACGGTGACTTGGGAATTTGAAATACTTTTACGGGCATACATGCAGCCCAAATCCAGCTGTTTCATACAAAGAGGCGGCTCTCAGAAGAGAAGACTGACTATTTATCCCCCACCCAGTAACATTTTTAGATGGGGAGCATTTGCTACCAAATACAAAGCCAGAGGAGAAAACATACCCGTTTGTCTTTTTCGGAACGAGCTCTCCAAGTGTCCATAAGATTTTATTGCTGAAGGGAAAGATTCCAGCTGAGCCTGAATATTCACTGTGGCTGTTTTGACAATATCCGCTGCAGAGCCCTGGACAACCGTATTCACAGCTTGCCTCTCTGCCTAAAGTTACAAAATGACTTAGAAGAAGCAGCAGCTAACTTCCCCTCCCCGACAACAACAAATCTTTTCAGTGCAGAGTTTCTGAAGTGGACAGCCTGAACCCCTAAAAGGAGGAATAGAAGGGAGAGAAGTTTTGAGGGAACTGCAACTGTCTATCTTCCTTCCACATCTCAAGCCTGAGTGAATGGGTCAAGCAGGGAGAGAACAGATGGGAAGGAAAGCCTTGCAGAAAGCAAGAATCCCAAAAGTAACCTTCAGCTTTGCACAGACCCTCCAATCCCTGCTCAGCTGCAATGCACAACTAGTTAAAAACAGAGCAGTGGATTCTGAAGTTTTAGAAGGAAATGTTAGGAGCAGCTATGGAAAACTGCTATATTCTTCTGGTATTGCTTGCAGTTTCAGTAAGACAGTTGAGGGCACCTTGGTCCCTGAAATCTCCAGTAAAACGGAGATCCAACAGGCACAAGAAGTGTGCAAACTAAATTTAAGCTGGCTCATCTTAGATTGAATGGGCACAGTAATATATTACCAAAGTCAATATCACTGGGGGGAGAGTAAAACTCAGCTAGCTCAATGGATCTCCCTGCTCAGCTAGATTTTAGCAGCTGAAAAAAACACTTCTTTGCATACCTGAGCCTTTCTGTAAGGATTTGAGTCCTTAATTGCTGGCAGGTATCTACGCCGCCCCATGATTGTCTGCACAAACCCATCTCTGCTGCACTTCCTGACGGTTTCTCTCAGGAATTTCTGAATACCTGTTTAAAAAAAGAAACAGTGTTGTGCAACTTCCAGTTCAATCAAAATATTCAACACTGCTCTAGTTAATTCTGTGTATATGCTGACATTTCATACAGGCACTTCCATGCTTGGGTGTCTATATGTTCAGAACTTCCCTATCCCATCAGCTTAAGAAAGGAAAAGAAGATACAAGGAAACTCTTCCTGATTTATTATGTTGTTATATTTTACATTTCAGCTGCAAGATTGTGGAAACGTGCAAATCAACAGTGGATGTACAGCCTCCTTTGCTGTTTTGTTTATTACATTTCTATCCCGTCTTCCTTCCATCATGAAGTTTAAGGCAGCATACATGCAGTCAAGGAGCCCTGGACAATTAATCCAGGCAAAGGCAAAGGGTTGTGGCGCTCATCTCGCTTTCAGGCCGAGGGAGCCAGCGTTTGTCCACAGACAGCTTTCCAGGTCATTCAGCCAGCAGGACTAAACCGCTTCTGGCGCAATGGAACACCGTGACAGAAGCTGAGCACACAGAAACACCATTTACCTTCCCACCGGAGTGGTACCTATTTATCTACTTGCACTTTGACATGCTTTTGAACTGCTAGGTTGGCAGGAGCTGGGACAAAGCAACGGGAGCTCACTCCATCAAGGGGATTCAATGACCCCGAAACTTTGCTCAGTCACACGCCAGTGTTTTATTTTCTTCTGCTATCCAATTCTGCAGCCTACAGACCACTGCAAGTTAAAACATGGTACATTCATAGCGTTTCATTTTGCATTTTGGATAATACACAGAACTCCAAGTTGCCACAACTCTTAAGGGTTTATGTAAGGTAAGTTCTTGGCTCAGTAGCTTGAACTCCCTTTTAAACCAACACCAAAAAGGTTACAAAAACATAGGCAAAGAGATTTACACAACTCACTATATGCTGGATACTTTTAATCAGTTAATTATGCCAAAAAGCCCAGACAATCAGATGCTAGCAATCATTACCTGAGTATCTTGATTTGAAGGAGTCAATGTAGCAGGAGGCATCTTTTTCCTCAACACCCATCTGCTCTCCTAAAGATTTCGCTCCTATTCCATATATTATTCCATAACAAATCTAGAAAAATAATGCAATTTCAATTTTAATTCTAGAGTATACTCTACAACCAAGGGGACCAAAGTGCGAGAAAAACTGTTGGATTACTTATAAATGAGGTTTGTTTATTAGAATAAGGCACAATCTTCACAAAGCAACAAAGGACACAAATTTAAAACATTCCATATGCCAGAGTTTGCTCATTTGCTATTTAGTTGAATCCAACCCTCAGCCTGTACAACTTATTTCAAAACCCACTATCATTCAATTATATGAAAATGTTCCAAGAATTCTAGATGTTTCCGTAAGTTACCTGCTTGGCTTGTTGCCTTAAATCATCCCCAACTGCTTCAGAGTCAATCATCTTCCACTCGGCAGCAATGCTTTTGAACACATCAGAACCTTCATTTAAGACCTGGAGAAGCCGCTGATCACAGCACAAATGAGCCAGAATCCTCAGCTCAAGCTGGGAATAATCGGCTGCCAAGATCAACCCTCCTGCAGCCAATAAAACAGAATAATTCCTAAAGTTGACATTTATTTCAGGTAGTAAAACAGGTTCCTTCTTTGAAATTATTGTTCATTCAAGAGATCCACAAACATGGGATTCTGATTTGTTTGAAAATGGAAGCAAATGCTCCTGACTTCTTACTTGCACCCTTGAAATATGAGAAAGGAAGGGCAAATGCATGAGCCCAAGGTCGCTCCAACTCATTCACAAAGCAGGAAACCACGGTTTCTTATTAGGTCTGTAAAGAACCATTTTGCATACTTTCTTTGAAAACACGGAGCTTCTTCAGATGCAATGCCAAAACATGACGACTAAGGAGCCTTGTCGCTACAATTCCATGCCACTTCATCTGAATGTGCAAACTATGGTATGTTTTTGTCTGCAAACCTAGGGTCGCCATATGTCTGGGTTTTCCCAGACATTACCAGGATTTCAAAGGTGGAATTGACGTCCAGGGGGAATTTCTGTCCCGGATCTTAGGCAAGTCAATCAACAACCTTTGGGGTGTCCTGGTTTTTACTTTTTGAAATATGGCAACCCCACGCAAACCAGGACAATAAGC
The DNA here is from genome assembly GCF_965153285.1 of Podarcis tiliguerta. Lineage (NCBI taxonomy): Eukaryota > Metazoa > Chordata > Lepidosauria > Squamata > Lacertidae > Podarcis > Podarcis tiliguerta. The sequence continues at coordinate 729,063 of NC_139550.1, forward strand.
TAATTTCAGGAAAAGCTAATAAACTATGATTTCCTTCAAACAATGACGGAGTGGCGCAGTACATGCTGCTGCCAAGTTTTCTCAGGCTTGTTCATGTAACATCAAACCTGGTTGCCATTGGGTCTGAATAGGCTCACTGTGTCAGCACAATATAATTGCTCAATTCTGCATATCCCTCTTCTACTTTTTAGCTCTATAATGAGGCAATTCTCAAGGTGTTACCTGGAAATGGCACAAAGGCATGCCTCATGCTAACAGAAAATGGTACTTTCCCCCCTCTGGGTTCAGCAAGGCTCCTTTGTCCATGTGGTAGCACAGAATGCTTTCTCCATCTGTAAAATAAAATTAAATAACTGGCATCTAATTGACTTCTGTAAGACACACAATGTTAAACCAAACAGCAGGGTTAAATCTAATATCTGTAGCAGGTAAATACAAAATAACTTCATATTTATGGCTGACTGTTACTCTGGTTTGCATGCAATAGGCTAGTCAAGCAGTAATTTCTAGAGGGTGGATTTTGTTGCTTGATAGGTCTGGCTTGTAAGGTTGGACATTTAGAGCCAAGCAAATAATTATTTAAAAATGCATTTATTCAGATACTTCAAAGTTTTTTTCTCATTTTTATACAACACTCCACACACACAAACTTCTTTTCATTCCTAATAGGGTTCCAATAAGTACTTATGTACTTATTGTGATGTGCCATCTCTGGCCTTGGCAGTAGGCACATGAATTTCATGTACATCCTGCAGTTTCAGGATGTGAGGTTTTGGTGACACTTTGCAAGGTGTACATATCACAGCAATTCTAAGTGGGAAAATATCTACCTTGATGGCCTTCGTTTTAGAGAGTACTTGTACAAACCTCAATCCAGTTGGCTTTTCCTGAACTCCTGTATATTTACCTAAAGATTAGGTTTTTGAATAATTAGATGCTGTAGCCATGCAACCTTATTTGTATGCCCCTTCCACAAGAGTTCTGGAGGGCGGCAACATGAGAACAGGCCTTTTCTGAGGAATGCTCCCTCCAGGGAGGCTCCCCTGGCGCCTTCATTACATGTCTTTTGGCGCCAGGCGAAAATGCTCCTCTGTAACCTGGCCAATAGCTGATTGGACAAATCAACAGATTTTTAAATGTATTTGTGGGGGCGGGGGGTATTGGTTTGTTTTTGTTACTTATTTTGTGTTTTCATTTTGTATTTTTATGCTGTAAAGCACCCAGTGATCATCGGATGAAGGGTGGTATACAAATTTAATAAATAAAATAATATACTATGGGAAAGAACAAACAACGCACCAAAAATTGTCATTTTTTGTTTATAAATGCAAGTGTGGCGATGTGCAAATGCAGGCAGTTAAGCAAACTCCACAACCACATCAGTTTACAGATTGTTCCTTATGTTTCCTGCCAGCAGCTCCTGTATTAACTATAGAGCCAAGACATGTTCAAAGGGGACAAGATGCAGCCACCTTGCTAATGTCAAGCCAGTGTGATTAATGCTTTGATGGAAGACGTTCTGGGAACTCAATGCAAGCCACCTTCAGTTTCGTGGTGGAAAAAAGGCACCCTAACTTTGATACATTCTGCTCTTTTCAGGAATGTATCAGAAAAAATCTGACAGCTGATATATAAAAAAAAAAAAAAGATGAGAAAACTTTACCTGCTTCTGAGTAAACTGAACCCATTGTGTTCCTTCTGGGAAGGTGGGCTCTCTTCAACCATGGTTGGCATTTCAATTTCAAAGTCTTTTGGCACATTCTGTATATTTGGTTCCCTGAAGCTTATACGGCCTAAAAGCAAACGTGGTGCAAAGGTGAAAAGACAGGCAGTACGTTGCAATACAGCAGACGTCTGAAGGAAAACTGAAGCTAAAACTAAAGCACTAAATGCTGAACTGCAAAAGCAGAAGACAAAGCAGAGTGGACCAACAAGCTTCCAGTTTTGCAGAACAAAATACTCTTTAAAAGATGGTGCTCAATTAGTACATTTCAAAATTCTAGTGTTTATATGGAACACATATGATGCAAATTTAAAAAGAGTTCAGTGAAGAAGCTCACTCCATGAGTTACAGGGAGCTGAGCTGACAAAGCATCAAGCCAACTGGCAAGTTAAGCAGCCAAGTGACTGGGGGTTAAGTAACACCCATTTCAATAATTTTTTTAAGCATCGGATTTGACCAACAAGGGCACAGCAATGGCACTGTGTTCAAGGAGCTAAAGCCTATATAGCTCAGGGGCTACATCCTGGGTAAGCCTGTAGAAACAGAGCTTTCAATTTTACCCAAGACAGCAAGCTTCAGGGGCTACAGTAAACAAGGAAATTTTGGAGAAAGGGTAAAAAGAAAACTGCACTAATATACAGTTCCACACAATACAGATCTAGCTAGTAGGACAGCTCAGAAAAAGAGGCTTAGTTAAGAGCAGAGTGAATTCAGCTGTCGGGCAAGGAGGCCTCAAAGGAGCAGGTGGGCATTTCAGTAATTAAAAAAAAAATGTAACCACAGGACAATGGTGGGGAACCTCCAGTCTGCAGACCCAAATAGGTCCCTCTGAATTTGGCCCACAAGGCCATCTGAATAAACCATACATGCCTGTTAGCCACCTGACATCAGGCACAGAGATGTCTGATCTCCAATATTAACATGAAGCACCACAGCGCAAAGATGGGGATGAAACCTCTGTGTGCTTCTGGGATTTGGCAGGTGGGCTGCCAAAATAGCCTGTGGAGGTTGGGCCAGTTCTGGATGTGGCCCCGCAGCTTGAACCAGCTCCACATTCCTGCTCTAGGGACACTCAATCAAGGAGTGATCTTTCCCGCAACAAGTGCCATCAGACAAAAACTGCAAATCTTCCATGATTCCTTTGGACCATGCGCTAGCCTTCCTGGTTCTTTTTCAGTCATACGTTGATAAACCACCAAGGAGATACCTTCCGATGTAAAAAGCACCTGCTACCTGTAGCACTGTGAGTCTGAGAAACAGGATAGATCCGTTCCATGCCCAGCACGGGGTTTAAACGCTTCTCCCTCTGCAGTGGAAACACCACTTTGGTCATGGCATTGGTGATCTTCCTCCATTCTAAAATCAGGCCTGGCAAGGGGTGCAAGGACCTCAGTTTCTCCAGAACATCCTATGGAAATTAACCGTGGCACAAGTCAGTTTGCTGTCTTTGTAACATAGGGAACAACCCTTGAAAAATATTCTGGGCTCTATGAGGGTACAGCCAGGCAAGCATGGTACCGGGAGTCCTGTACCAAGGACCTCCTTTCCTTTCTGCTTTGACTCTGCCGTAGACGGGACAGAAGATGACAAAGCAGAGCCATTGTGACACTTGGAGAAAAGAGACCTCCTAGCACATAGGGAGTGGGTTGGTAGATGATGGGAAAGGTCAACCAGCCCCTCTCTCTTATGGTTTACTGCCTTTTCTCTTCTTGGACCTTTCCCCCTTAAGACTTACAGAAAGCCCTAAGCAAACTTGTCTTCTCATCCCAAGGCAGGAAGCCAAAAATGCTTTTCCTGGCTGAACAATTGCCTTAGTGCCATGCTGCATGGAATTCGCTGCCACAATAATGCGTCATAGCCACTGGCTTAGTAAACATTTTTGAAAGGATCAAGCAGATTGGGGTTGGGCTAGGTGACCTTTGTGGTCATTTCCAACCCTACAATTCTAGGATTCTATGAAGACCAGTTAGGCATGGTTGCTACGGTGAGCTGCAGTTAGTACAGCTCACAGGCAAAAACATCTGAGGCCTTTAAGTAATGCATGGAATTGATAATACTGAGTCAGGTAACACAACGGTAATGTGCTGAAATTGAAGTAGGCAACTTGATTTTTGTGTGGACATCACTTATGCAAAACTAGCAATTGTGAAACATACAGTGGTACCTCGGGTTACAGATGCTTCAGGTTACAGACTCCGCTAACCCAGAAATAGTACCTCGGGTTAAGAACTTTGCTTCAGGTTGAGAACAGAAATTGTGTTCCGGCGACGCGGCAGCAGCAGGAGGCCTCATTAACTAAAGTGGTGCTTCAGGTTAAGAACAGTTTCAGGTTAAGAACAGACCTCCAGAACGAACTAAGTTCTTAACCCGAGGTACCACCAGTGGGTTTTTATGAATGATTAGCTTCCCATAATCACACACAGGCTAGAAAGGATGCTTCTCCAGGGGTTGCACACAAACAATATACCTTGGTTGTACTGAATTGCTTGCCTAATTTGGCAATTTTCCCATTTGCTATTTTCCTTCCCGTGTAACCTAATGTTTTCTTGCCCCTTTGCACTTTTGATTCTCCATTGAATGGCAACTTCTGCTCCAAAAACAGCACCTGAAAGAGGTAATAAATTCAGTCAATGGAATCTTGCCATTTTCTTGGGGCTTAGACAACTTCTCCTTTCCATGCCTACTTCTTACGCTACAGTTAACTGAGATTGTAGCCAATCCATTAGCCAACAACCTCTGCGAGGCCACAAACTCCCATTTCACCAATATTGGATTTTTTAAAAACCAACTTTGTAACCAAACACCTTTAGGCACCAGGCAAAAATGTTCCTTTTTAACCAGGCCTTTGGTTTATTTGATTGACATCCTATGCCCTTTTAACATGTGGGGTTTTGAGGGGGTATTGGGTTGTTGTTTTTATTTTGATTGTGTATTTTGTGGTTTTATATTCTGATTTTGTTCTGTGAACTGCCCCGAGACCTTTGGGTATAGGGCAGTGTATAAATTAAATTAATAATAATAATAATAATAATAATAATAATAAGGTAATTAAGGAGAAGTTAGTTAAGTAAGAATGAGCAGTTAAACAGAATCTGACCCTTCATTTTCTGCAGAAAATATTAAGAACACTTTAACTAAAATGACGCAAATAATGGCAGCTGCTGATTTAATTTTTTATTGGAAGTTTAGCGTCTGTGTGTCTCTCTAGTCTCTCTCTGGACTCAGATGAAGAAGTCCTACTAGCGCAACGGGGCGTTCCCTCCACCCTCTTCCCTCAGCACATCCCCGCCCCCCAACTGGCATAGGGAGATCAGGAGAGCCCCTGGAACAGGACAACGAGGCTGGGGCGGGGAGAGATGGAACATCATTCCAGGAATGCTTGCACAGATGCAATTATTGCCTTAGCAAAACACGGAATTCCACCCACGATGTGTTGAGAACAGCCTCTCATCAGAAGGAACCAGCACTCTGGCCAACTGAAGGACGGCAACTTTAACCCACTCAAAATTTCACTGGTGGATTTGTTTTATCAGTTTTCTCCCACTGATCACACTAAGGACAGGGCTCACTCTATTTTATAGGGGCCATGAGTTCAGTACCTCAGCAATGTCATCAGGACAGGTCAAGGAGAAACTGTGACCTGCCAGCTGATATATCCGATTCTCAATCTCGTTGAGCTTCGCTTCCATGACATGTTTCTGCGTCTCACACTCAACTGTGCTAAATCCGATGCCGTTGAGCTCCAGCAAGGCCAGGCAATATTGATTTGGCATCTCCACTTTACGAAAAGTATCTGTGGTACACGGTGACAAATGAGGCAAAAGACAACATTCGTTCAGTGTCACAAAACACACAATGACGGAAGAGAATTACTTGAATTCATAATAATAATAATAAAAGATGATGGTGCCTGCACCAATTACCCCTCCACTCCACCCCACTAACATTCTCGGTAGCTCTTAATAATAGGTTGCACAAAGAGTATCTGCAGAGTGCAGAGTGAATAAGAATTTGTGGGTCAAGGAATTGAAAGCAAGACAGCTAGAGTTAGAGGCCTATTGCGCCTGAGAAGGTTTCATACTGGCAACAAACGAAATGTCAGTAGAGCATGAGACTCTTAATCTCAGGGACATGGGTTCGAGCTCCACCCTGGGAAAAGATTCCTGCATTGAAGGGGGTTGGACTAGATGGCCCTTGTGGTCCCTTCCAGCTCTACAATTCTAAAAGTCTATGAAAACGTACTTATTGAATCATAATCATTCATTGTTTGTCTTGCCAAAGTCACACTCCTTGCACCCAAGGTTCAGGGCATCACAATTACAAAAATGGACTGTGTTGCAAAAAGAAAATTGGGGGGCGGGGGGGGGGGGCGAGAGTTCATTGTCACGTGTGAAAATCTGTTTCTCATTAGTAAAAAGTACTGGTATTCTGTCACTTTCCAATCATGTTTAATCATAGCAAAAAACAAACAATTTCACACTACAGCGTATAAGGTTTTTAGATTTTCTAACATGTGTCTGAAATTCAACTGGAGACTAGCGTACTTTAAACTTAATTCATAGGATGGTATTTAACTAAGTGAATTGACATTAATGAACATGGCTAAGTTAGGTGCATTAATATTAATAGCTCTACTCTGAGTAAAACTTAGTTAAATACCACCCATGGGGTAAGCTCTTAGCCTTCTCACCTTGCAAGTTATCTTTATGCAACAGAGTATTGAGATGCTCCATAATATGAAAGACAAGAACAGACTCCACAGCTGCTCTGTATCGTCCAGAATGATCTGTGCTGGCGCTGAGCCCCAGACTCTGGCACCCTTGGCCTGCTCCAAGTTTGTCCAGCAAGAACAATTCCTGAGGAAGGAAATTGGTGACCATGTTGTGAAGGGAGCGTTCTTTCGACTCAGGGTCCAACAGCCAGCACGCCACCTAGAATGAGGGAAGGGCAAAGCACACTTAACTCAAAATGCGTTCTCCGCCCCCCCCCCCAAGAATGCAACAAGATTTGGGTATATGTATGTGCGCCCCTCCCCAAAGATAGGAACTTATAAGTTCTATTTCTGGCAATTGCTGGGGGATTTAAACATTGATTTTAAACATCACTCCTACTTTACAGATATAGGTAGGCTGTCTGAATTGTGCATTGCTTTGTAACGATTTGTTGGGTCTCTGGACCATAATAAAGATTGATTGATTGAGAAGATAGAAAAAGGCTTAGCTATAAAACCTTGGGGTCCTCATAGCATCCTGCCAAAGAGATGCCACAGGCCTTCAGGAGGATCTTGTAGTGATGAATGAAATCATACACAGCAAGCGAAAAGGCTCTTGTGGAATCCTGCAGGTGTAATTGAAGATGCTGCAACCTCTCTGCTGCGGCCAAGTTCTGATCCAGGGGAGGCGGTTCCAAACTGGCACTGATTTCTAAAGCAACAGAGAAACCATCTTATTTAAGTATTATGACAAGGACCCATGGGGGGGGGAAGAGGGGGGAAGAGTGTATGCCTATACATACATTGTTTTTCCTTGTACAGGGCAGTATAAAAATCACCCTTGCCCCTTGGCTCTCTCACTCGCAGTCTCCAGCTCCCATTATACCTTCCATTCGCATTAAGAGCACAGCAGCACCATCCTTATTCATAGGCTTTAAAGCTCACGCCTTATTCTTCCATCTTTCCCCAGTTCTCTACCATTCCCACCTGTGCCGTTTGGTCTTTTCTCAGAAGTATCTTACTTCTTCCCATGGATCTGAACTCCCAGCCATCAGCTTCCCCGCTTGCACCTTACACAAGGCTGCATCCCAAACTCAGTTAAATCTTTTCCTGCTGGAATCCTAGGTGAGATTTTTTACCCCCAAGCAATCCAAGCTCTGCCATCCCTCAGAAAAGCTGCACCTTTCGTCAGTATTCTGTGATTGTTCTCTGTCCAGATAAACCATAACTGCCACTCTTATGGATAAAACAATACTTTATAATTTCATTAACATGGATTTGGGAAGGCAGCAAGATGCTGCGCATAGGCTTCTCTAAAGTGCATTCCTTTAGAAAACACTTCCTTACCAGTCTGTTCTTGAGATTTCTGTTGCAATGAGATGTAATAAGCATCCTTTCCACCCCAACACACAGCTAATCCAACTACCAGCAGGTCTTCACAGGCTGTAACAGGAAATCCATCACCTTCATATTGAATCTCCTGGTGCACGTTCCCTATGAACACACAAAGATTAAAATCTGTTAGACCCCCTGAAGTTCCTGCAAATGGTGCGTAAAGCATACTTTCCATTCCTGCTTTTTAAGTTATCTTTATGATAGTGGTAGGGGAACCTGGTGCCTGCAGACCTGATTAGGGTCCCAATGCAGCTTGCAGGGCAGTTTCTCCCACACCCACCTGCCCCAACCTGACACCACCTGTGATATCATGTGAGGGCTTGGGGAAACAAGCCTGACAACTGGGAGTCTTGAAGTGTCTTCCAAATGTTGCACTGTCCAGGAAGACTTGTAGTAGTTATTGATCGGCTGATAGGCACTGACTTCAAGCTCCCCACTAGCCATTCCCAGCAGAAAAGTAGAGCTTGAAGTCAGTGCAACAGTCGTGGTTCTTTGGGCCACATGTGAAATGACAGATATATATATAGTTGTACCTTGGAAGTAGAACGGAATCTGTTCTGGAAGTCCATTCAACTTCCAAAACATTCGGAAGCCAAAGCACAGCTAGTGATTGGCTTCAGAAAGCTTTGGAAGCCCCGTCAGATGTTCAGCTTCCCAAAATAGTTTGCAAACTGGAACAGTCATATCCAGGTGTGCGGCATTCGGGAGTCAAAACTTTCAAGAACTAAGCTGTTCAAAAACCAAGGTACGACTGTATACTGTATTGTATGATTCGATTTCAATGTAACAAACTCAGAGCTTTCTATAACCTATAAATCCATGAACCATGATAGCCGAACCTTTGTCACTAAATGGCATAAGAAACTGTGGAGAGGAAACATTATATGCAATTTCTCATTAACCAGTGAAGAATCCGTATTTGTCGTCTTTGGTATCTCCAAGTGACTTTTTGCTACTAAAACTAGGCATACGCCTTCTTCCTACTTGGAACCACTGAATATACATTGGAATATAAACTCTGTTTCCTTCCCAGATTCAGATCTATCTGTAGATTATCTTTCAGATATAGGGCCACTTGCCACTTTGCTAAGTCCAGAGTAAAATGTCTAGAATATACATTTCTAAAATAACGGAAGGAGCACAGGGGGCAAACTCACCTTGCTTGAACTTGGCACCAATAGCTGATCTGTGGGAAAGGGGGCCTTTTGCTCTTTCACAAGCCACCGAGATAGCAAATCTCTTTTTCGTGCTCCATTCTTTAATGAAGGTTTGGAAAAGAGCCTTATCGTTCGCTACATCAATTATAGCAAAATTTTCAGCACTGCAGGATGGTAGATCTTGAGATAACTGCAGTGAAAAACCTTCAATTATAATAGAGTCATCCTCAGATGGAAACTCAGCATGTCTGCCATTTTCTGGTTTTGTTTGTGGGTGTGAATCAAGTGCAGCGTTCTGCAGGAGCTGAAGACAAGGAGCTTTGTCTGTGGGGTTCATATTTCTGGCTTCAGCATGTGTCACAAAGCATTGTTCCTGTGAAGGAAGCTCCATGAACTCTGCTGGAGAAAGAGGTTCCTTGTTCCCATCTGTCCAAGAAATGGAACTACCTTTTCTGTTGATTAGTAAAGAGCCACAGGTCTTACTCTGATCATCCATGCTCTTAAAATCTTTGCGAAATTTGCACTGACCACAGGATAGGGCAGAATCCTGATTTTTCTCAGGTAGCACTACTCTCAAATTGCTTCTTGTATCCATTTCAGGTTTATTTCCAGTGGGGCTTGGCCATTCATCTAAGACTTCTTTCATTCCTGGACTTAAATCAAATAAAAAATCACACTTTCCCACTTGGTTAGCATTTGCATCTTTTCCAGTAATCTCAGGTCTGACATCATCATCTGCCTCTTTCACATTTTTCAGCTTGTTGAGAACGTTTCTGTGAAAACAAGGCATGGACTCACCATCTCTCACTTCTGCTATGTGGAAAGAATCAGCATCTGAGAACATTAGAGAGTCATCCTCATGATACTCTGCCAGTCGCTGCTGGTTTAGAGTGGTATTTGATACACCGTTGCCTGGCCCCACATTCTGTACACCTGGAAGACCAGCTTCTAAAGTGGATTTGAAAGGAGCAGGGATAATTTGCTGCAGTGGAAGTTCTCCCATGGCAACAGCTTCACCAATGTGAACACCCTGAGGGTCATTAACGTGGTTAAAGTCTTCATCAAACAACAAACTGTCACTGCTATTCAAATTTATTTCAGGCAAAGGACAGCCCTTGGCATTTGCATCGACAGCAGGTGGGCACTGATTAGGAGCAAAGGAAGCCTTTGAAAGAACAAGAGTTTCCTGCTCTTCTGCCAGATTTGGAGTCCGGTAGTCTCGTAAGAAGCTTTCTAACTGGGAGTCCATAACAGAAAAACTGTTTCTTTCAAGGCAAAATGGTATTTCTGGGTATTTCATACGCTTTTTGTGATCGCCTTTTGCTTTACAGTGCAATGAAGCTGTGTTTCCTGCTACATCGGTTTTTTTAACAGGTAACGGTTCTGCTTTTCTGCACGCTAGCTTATCCATTATAGATGCAGCATTAGTTTCTGAAGTACTAGCACACTTTATTTTCAGTGCTGAATCTGCTACTAAGTCTTTTTGTTTATCAGCTGCTGTAGCTGCCGCCTCCTGTTGCAATATCCTCTCAGTTTGCGTATCTAACTGGAAGCTTTCTTCAAATTCTTTGAAGACAAAATACAGCTCAGGAGAACAGCTTTGGATGCATTCAGGCGGCTTCAGAACATTATCAGGGTGATTATGCACTTTACCCATAACTGCACTTGCATTTTCCAGGGTGGGGTTGAATCTTCCAGGGTCATTTTTGTCTGCTTTTCGAGAACTCTCTGCTGTTTGCGGATTTCCTGTTGTGGTGACAGCGCCACTTGCTGCTTCATTAAAAACATTTCTACCTCTGTCCATTTTATTTTCTGTAATTATGCTTCTAGCACCGTTTTTACTGAGCTCCAATTTGCTGCAATTTCTTATCAGATTCAATTTCTTATCAGATATCACCAGATCGTCCATAACATCTTGCATTTCCATTTTATCTTTAACAGGAGCTGCATCTCCCTCTACTGAATTCAAAGCGGGTGTTTTAATGTGATTATTCAGTGTTAACTCATATTTGGATTCACTAGCATGTATAGGTTCTATAAGCAATTTGTGCACAGTTTTCCCACCATCTTGGTCTATTTCATTTGCCTGTAGGGATATTTTGTCAATTCCTTCCTGGTAGCCTAATGATCCTTTAGTTACAGTTTGGTGATGTTTCTGGTTTGACTCACAGCTGTCGCTGGAGGACGGAAAATGATCGTTGAAACTTGATTCTTGACTCCAAGGCCTACTCCATTTTGCAACTGTGCTCTGTTCCCTACTTTGATTTAAATTAATTCCAGCCTTTTTCTTAAATCTAGCTGCAACATGATGTTTTTTTGAAGTAGCTTTCAAGCCTGGCTTTGTCCTCCGTTCAGTACTTATCATGGAATCCAACTTTTGCTCCACAGAGGTATCTCTCATACTTTCCCCATCTTTTCTCAGATTTAGCCGTTTGCTTGCACTACAGCATACGTCATCATTTCTTGTCTCCCCCTTAGTTTCATCTACCAGAGTCTCTTCAAGTCTGCCATTTACTAAACTAGCATCTAATGACCTCTTGTTTTTTTGTCTAACCCATTTTGCACTATCAGATTGAGAACTGATACTTTTGTCTGATGAAATTATACTTTGGCTCTTTCTTGATATCTGTTTCCCACACGGTCTATGTTTTTCCTCTTCCTCAACTTGTCCTGTTACGGAAAATGTGGAAGAGGAATCCGATAAGAGAGAGGCATTGGGGTTCCACTGCACTCCCAAAGCAGCCAGGTCCTCCTTTAAGAGAGTTTTAGCCTCCTCCACAACAAGATTAGCTGCTTCAATCTCAGTCAAACCCTTCAGTCCAGACATCCATATAAGGGGTGTAATTTGGTGCTCCTCAACAGCCTGTTCGTCGTCATCCACTGCCCTACGACTGAAGCAGAAGAAACAAGACAATATTACCCGGAAATCACGCTTTCAAATTTTAAAAATTTGTGAAGAATTCCTACCATAGCACTCTTACTGTCATAGAATCATAGCATTGTAGAGTTGGAAGGGACCTCAAGGGTTTTCTAGTCCAACCCCCTAAAATTCAGGAATCTCAGCTAGAGCAGCCATGACAGATGACCCCCCAGCCTCTGCTTAACATCTCACCTAACATGTACCCATAACAAAAAGTCAATTTTTATATTAGTCTGCACGCTGATAAGGAAGTGAACAAAGTGAGTTGGGAAGCAGAGGTGACAACTTAGCTTGCATCAGAGGTTAGGTGCATTCAGAGATCAAATCAAATTTTATTAAACGGTCACAGACCAGATTAACTCGTACAGCTAGTCAGCGAAACATAACACCAGAAAAAAAACAAAAACAAAAAACAAAGGACGATTTCAATGCAGATTAGGCCATAACAGCAATTTAAAATTAGGCAGCATGAGTAGAATTAAGTATTTGCCTGCATATTGACATTGGCAAGCTCTTGTTTCCTACGCCTAATAGCGGCTACGCAGAATTTGGCAACATTGATCGTAATTTCAGGAACCTTATCTTCTACCAAGGCTCTCATACGTTGGAGTTCTGATACATTTTTAAGCTTTTGTAGAACTGGGGCAATAAAGGTCAGGCGTAGATCCTCGTAGTAACTACAGTGCAGCAATACATGCAGACTTGTTTCCACTTCCGATGAGCCACATGGGCACACACGTGACTCATATGGTTTGCCCTCATATCTGCCTAGCAGCAGGGCAGAGGGCAGAACGTTAAATCTAGCCAGGGTAAAGGAGTGTCTGTACTTAGGTATTTGTAAATCAGCCAAATAATTTGCGGGTGAGAACCCTCTCCCAAAGTCTCTAATTGTGGCATGTTTATCCATTCTGCCCATATGACATTGCAGCTCTATGTCCCTAATGCGTTGGAACACTTGGCTTCTGGCTCTCTCATATCCTGCCGCTATCAAGATCTGCGGGGAGAATCCCAAGCTTCTTATCTTTTCAAACAGGGAAGCTTTCCAGGTAGAATGAAAGGTGTCTAAGAGTGTTAAAGGAGCCAGACCGGCCGGGAAAAAAATAAGTTTTCAGAGATCAGTCGCTGGACACTTGAGTTCTAGGGAAAAGCTAAGTAATAAGAAGAGGGGTGCAAAACCAAAGAAAAGAAAGGACGGGGAGGAATATAGTTTTCCCTTCAGGATTTCTCTCAGATGCTGCTCTCCTTAGAAGGTGCAGAAGAGCATGAGGGAGGAGGAAGAAAATAGGAGAAATCTCCTACTGAGAAGAGGTCAGTTTTAAAGAACTGCACATCCTAAGGTGATATATATCATAATTTAGGGAAAATGTATATTGCTCTTCATATGTGTTTCCAGGGCAGTATAGAAAGGGGGGAAATTATTAACAAATATAAATTAACAGTGGCACAATAATGAAAGTACAGAAGCAGCTGAAGTTAGAACTGAAAAAATAAAAATAAATAAAACACAGGCGCCTTGGGGAGGGAATTATGCTACCAAAAAGGCCCTCTCTTCTGACACCACTTGCCTTACTCCAAGCAGGTGGGGAACCTGGAAGACAGCACACAGGCATGCTGACATGGGAACACATTCCTTAAGAGTAGGATTGAAACACCACCATATTATGAGTCTTACATAGAATCCTAAATATTACCTAGATAAAGCATGACAAACATTTGTGTATAGTATTTTACACCAATAGCCATCTCAGACATACCACACTGGCACTGGGGAGTATAAGAAAGCTAAAATAAAATTATTGGAGTGTAACATACTAAACTCTAGTAAACCGACATCCAAGAGTGAGAATCAGATCCATTTCCCAAACTTACACTAGCTAAAACTGTATCAAAGGGATAGCTTTCTGTCATACTAGAAATACTTTTAACCTTCTGAAAGGTGCTGCATTCCTGAAGGCATTTTCCACCTCGGCAATATTCCCTTTGGCGACATCAGCGACCGTGACAAAACCAGCCTTATAGAGAGCTCTAGCACACTGTGCGTTTAACAGAGATATCCGGACAAGATCACAGAGCTCTCTCTGGATCCCAAACGTGAGACGACTCTGAAACTGGGAGAGCAACTGTTCCATATTGTGCCACCCCAGGCGGTTGCAGAAAATGGTAATCATCCCTGAAATATATAAGAAGTGTTACAAAATTCAGCATTTTAAAACTTTTTCTTTAAAAAAACATTAAGTTGTTATCAAACAGTGTGTGTATAAATGGTGCAAATGATCACTTTCAGGAGATCATTTAAGATAGCTACCACAGGGGTGTCTTCATATGTTCACTCTGACAGTGCCGAATATTCCCTTATGAGATATATATATACAGTAATACCTCCGGTTGAAGTTGCTTCAGGTTCAGCACTTTCAGGTTGCACTCCATGGCGACCCGAAAGTAACGGTTTCGCCGCTTGCGCATGCACAGACGGTCAAAATGACGTCACACGCATGTGCGGAAGCGGCAAATCGCGACCGGCACATGTGCAGACACAGGTTGTGTTTGCTTCTGGATGCGAACGGGGCTCCGGAACGGAACCCGTTCATATCCAGAGGTACCACTGTGTGTGTGTGTGTGTGTGTGTGTGTGTGTATACACACACACACACACACACACACACTGTTATTGGCCAAATCTGCACACGTTGGAAGACTGAAATATATTGTATAAGATACAGCAAAGGTTACTGGATTTATTATCCTGCCATTCCTCCCAAAGGAGTCTCCTGCAAACACCAATTTGTATAATAATAATAATAATAATAATAATAATTTATTACTTACAAAATTAAATTATGTATCCGTATTGCCTCACCTGCATAAGTAGCAGCAGACTGTTGTAAAGACTGAAGCTGTCCACGATTGCTGCCGTATTTCTTAGCAACATCATTTATAGGAACCTCATTTATCAAGTCCAAGAGAGCCAGGCTTGTAAAAAATCTACATCAGTAAAAATTAAGATAAGTTGGTGTGCTGCAAAAGGGGCATGAATATTGCTTTATGGTAAGAACATAGAAACGAAAAAATTAGAAGCAGATGCAGTAATCGAGAAGTTTGCATCTCTACTGGTGTCGACATTTATACCAAATTCATTTTCTGACTTTCTTCAACTTACCTTCCACTGGGAAGAAAATTGGCCGGGGGGGGGGGCAGGGGCTGGATGTGCAAGCTAGCTGAGAGTTTAAAACAGAAATGCACGTTTGGATTTGGATGTGCATCCCACTAAACCAAGGATAGCATATGATGTACGTGCAGACACAGAGGCATAATAATTCCTAAAAGCAATGATATCAAAGATCATGGGGCAGGAAGGTGGAAGAGGCTTCATATATCCCTAAGCAGGTGGCAGAAACGAATCTGAGGAATAAACTCCCTACAATCTATCCAAACATCCTAATGGCAGGAGTTGAATAAGCACGTATGTGCCAAGCAGGAGAATCTCTCTTGAACCTCTGCTAAGTGGGTTCTAGTCTTGCTTCAAGAGACGTGTGACTGATTTTCCCATTCCACCCCAAATGCCCTCCACCAACTGCAAGCATTCTTCACTTTCTTTTATCTTTAACAGTACTGCAGTGCTGTGCTGTCCTCTCAGCTGGAAGAAAGGCTACAGAAAGCTACACACACAGGCCCGATTGCCACTTTATGACTAGAACAGCAGCAAGAATCAGAAAAGACCATCTATAATTGTCCATGTTGCAGTCTGGTCCAAACAAAAATTAGAAGGGGTTGCGGTACACCAACTTAAATGTGCCCTGCAGATTAACAAGTGTCCTGCAGAAATTGCAGCCAGCTAGATCTCTATCTTGGGTTGCAGTTATGTTAGGCCCGTAACAGTGAGTGTTGTCAAGGTGATGGAAGGATTTGGCAGGAATTCTGGAAACAGATGGTGCCTGGGGGGAATTGGCAAGGTAGCTAACATTCCTGCAGAAGAAGTTGGGGGCACAAGGAAAGGAAGCAAGAGAACACCAAGAGGGCTTTGCAATGGTAATTACTGCCTTGCAACTTATGATTGTCACAAACTCAGGCACATTTATGTTATATACAGTGGTACCTCAGGTTATATACGCTTCAGGTTACATACGCTTCAGGTTACAGACTCTGCTAACTCAGAAATACTACCTCGGGTTAAGAACTTTGCTTCAGGATGAGAACAGAAATCATGCTCCGGCGGCGCGGCGGCAGAAGGAGGCCCCATTAGCTAAAGTGCTTCAGGTTAAGAACAGTTTCAGGTTAAGAACAGACCTCCAGAACGAATTAAGTACTTAACCTGAGGTACCACTGTATATGGCAAACAGTCTGTGAGCACCTAGAAAGGAATGCTGTGATCACCATAGTCAGCATGGATTTCTGAAAAATAAGTCATGTCAGACTAACCTGATCTCGTTTTTTGACAGAATTACAAGCCTGGTAGATGAAGGGAACGCAGTGGATGTAGCCTACCTTGATTTCAGCAAGGCATTTGACAAGGTGCCCCATGATATTCTTGTAAAGAAGCTGGTAAAATGCGGTCTTGACTCTGCTACCACTCAGTGGATTTGTAACTGGCTGACTGACCGGACCCAAAGGGTGCTCATCCATGGTTCCTCTTCATCCTGGAGAAGAGTGACTAGTGGGGTGCCACAGGGTTCTGTCTTGGGCCCGGTCTTATTCAACATCTTTATCAACGACTTGGATGATGTACTCAAGGGCATCCTGATCAAATTTGCAGATGACACCAAACTGGGAGGGGTGGCTAACACCCCAGAGGACAGGATCACACTTCAAAACGACCTTGACAGATTAGAGAACTGGGCCAAAACAAACAAGATGAATTTTAACAGGGAGAAATGTAAAGTATTGCACTTGGGCAAAAAAAATGAGAGGCACAAATACAAGATGGGTGACACCTGGATTGAGAGCAGTACATGTGAAAAGGATCTAGGAGTCTTGGTTGACCACAAACTT
Source organism: Podarcis tiliguerta (assembly GCF_965153285.1). Taxonomy (NCBI): domain Eukaryota; kingdom Metazoa; phylum Chordata; class Lepidosauria; order Squamata; family Lacertidae; genus Podarcis; species Podarcis tiliguerta. Next base: position 745,954 of record NC_139550.1, read on the forward strand.
GACATGAGCCAACAGTGTGACGCGGCAGCTAAAAAAGCCAATGCAATTCTGGGCTGCATCCATAGGAGTATAGCATCTAGATCAAGGGAAGTAATAGTGCCACTGTATTCTGCTCTGGTCAGACCTCACCGGGAGTACTGTGTCCAGTTCTGGGCACCACAGTTCAAGAAGGACACTGACAAACTGGAACGTGTCCAGAGGAGGGCAACCCAAATGGTCAAAGGCCAGGAAACGATGCCTTATGAGGAACGGCTAAGGGAGCTGGGCATGTTTAGCCTGGAGAAGAGGAGGTTAAGGGGTGATATGATAGCCATGTTCAAATACAGAAAAGGATGTCCATAGAGGAGGGAGAAAGGTTGTTTTCTGCTGCTCCAGAGAAGCGGACACGGAGCAATGGATCCAAACTACAAGAAAGAAGATTCTACCTAAACATTAGGAAGAACTTCCTGACAGTAAGATCTGTTTGACAGTGGAATTTGCTGCCAAGGAGTGTGGTGGAGTCTCCTTCTTTGGAGGTCTTTAAGCAGAGGCTTGACAACCATATGTCAGGAGTGCTCCGATGGTGTTTCCTGCTTGGCAGGGGGTTGGACTCGATGGCCCTTGTGGTCTATTCCTAATCTATGATTCTATGGCAAAAGGACTACCATCTTAAGGCAGTTGGTGAAGCTAAGGAGCCCTGGGTCTACTTAAAGCCTGAATGAGAAACTGGGGGTGTCTGTGTATAATGCAATGTCTTCTACTGAAAAGAGGGTGAGAGTGAAAAAGTGATTCATAAAATTAGAGATGGTCCTGCCATTGTGCTGCTGGTTGAGAGTGGTAAAAAGTAAGTGGAGCTAACTGCAAGTTCTGAAATAAGACAGCTGTTCCATGGGGAAGAGGCACTTGTCCAAGGTACAAGAAGATGGGTTGTGTGTGCCTTACTAGCAGAAAGAGGAAACTCAAATGGCATACTGGGAAACCTAAGTTTCAGGCTGGGATGCCTTTGTATCACCCACAATTTTGAATTCCCTCTTAGATTATATGACCACACGCTGCTAAATGAAGATGCAAACCTGGCAAAGAACACAGACAGCATGAGGAACACAGTAATTGCCTGCAAGCACCGGAAATTGCTTATTTGCAAGAGATTCTTCAAAACTGCTCCGTATCAGTTGAATGTGTGTTGGGTATTATCAATCACAATGCCTGTTTCAAAAGTTATTACTCCCTTTATTTTGTACTACAGATAGGCTCCACGGAAATGTTTTAGAAGAAACTTGTTTCTAAACGCACGCTACTTGCAAATCCAGTAACTTCAACATTATACTTAGAGCAGAAAACTGCTGAATGCCGGTTGCAAAGGTGGAGTATTTTGCAATAATGTCACCATCACTTTGTGATGTCATATACACCATAGTGTAACATTGTAAGTTGTTCAGCCATTACCTTTTGTGAATGGCCATTTGCCTACGCTGCCTCTCTGTTCTAGTAATTATTTTGCCCTTCACAGAGCAAGCCAAAAAGCTTTCTTCAATTCCAACCAGCTCGGCAACTCTTTTCATTGAGGCAGGCAACTTCTCCCACATGCAAAAGAATCGATACCAGTCTATTTTGGCCCAGTCTTCATAAACAGGGGTGACCTAAAAAAAGAAGAACCAAAGCAAGAAGAAACAGGTTTTGAATCCTACTTCCTTTACATACTATTTTCGCACAACCAAAAGAGGTGGGGAAAGCTTAACATGAATCAACAGTGTGATGTAGCACCGGAGCAATTGAGGGAGCTGGGCATCTTTAGCTTTGAATTGATAAAAAAGAGAGTATGGTATTAGCTTTAACCAAGCTGAAAAAGTATACCTGCAGTGGAAAAAAGCTTTAAAAATTCAAGGCAGCAGTTTAATATGTTTGCAGGGCCAATCAGAATAAGATTTATTATTTGATTATAGATGTTAACCCCCAAAATGTTAAGTTTTTACCTCTATCTTCAGTACATTATATTTTATTGCTATGGCTAGTGGCTGATGCAAATATCATTTCTTCTGATTATGTTTAAGACATAACTTCATCTGCTGGGATAAGGCATAAATTATAAGCCACTGGTGTCAGGAAGGATTCCCCCTCTGCTGGAATCTCAGACTGTATACCTCAAGTAGCTGAAAAAGTCTGAACAAAGTCATACCAAATAAAGACTGTGCAGATCATTCTCTAAGACAAAGCTCTTCATTGCTCTCTGGAGATCAGCAAAAATTTCTAGTGCTGCTACGGGTGAAAAGGAAGAAAACAAGGTAGCAGAGCCAAGATGTGTTGGGCAATATATTTCTGCCAAGAGAAAAGATACATCTATTATTGTTATTATTATTAATTAAATTTGTATATTGCTCTTCGTCTGTAGATCTCAGGGTGGTTCACAGCATAAAAATACAAGATAAAACCACAAAATACATAATTAAAACAAGGACAAAAACAAAATATACCAATAACCCCCCCTCCCCACCCAACACATTTAAAAGGATTTAGGATGTTAGCCAACCAAAGGCCTGGTTGAAGGATAATGTTTTCGCCTGGCTAAAGGTGTATAATAAGGACGCGGGTGGCGCTGTGGTCTAAACCACTGAGCCTCTTGGGCTTGCTGATCCGAAGTTCGGCGGTTTGAATCCCTGCGACGGGGTGAGCTCCCATTGCTCGATCCCAGCTCCTGCCAACCTAGCAGTTCGAAAGCATGCCAAAAAGTACAAGTAGATAAATAGGTACCGCTCCGGCGGGAAGGTAAACGGTGTTTCCGTGTGCTGCTGTGGTTTCGCCAGAAGCAGCTGAGTCATGTTGGCCACATGACCCGGAAAACTGTCTGCGGACTAACACCAGCTCCCTCGGCCTGTAAAGTGAGATGAGTGCTGCAACCCCAGAGTCGTCTGCGACTGGACTTAACTATCAGGGGTCATTTGCCTTTTACTAAAGGTGTATAATGAAGGTGCCGGGGAAATCCCTGGGAAGAGCATTCCACAAATGGGGAGCCACTGGAGAAAAGTACAAGTGTTTTACTGTTCATTTGCAAAATGCTTTGAGGCTTTGCTGCAATGAACTAACACAGCTAATCCTCAAGAATTTGTCTTTAATTATCCTGTTTCTTGAATTTTTTTAGTGGCTGGGGTGGAGGGAATTCTCATATCTTTGCAGACTAGGAACCTGAGACGGTAGGATCAATGACAGATTCATTTCTGAACTGAGACGAATGTAAGAAGTATAATTTGATAGTATTACACATAGCCAATTGAAGCTGCCTTACCCCAACCACATCTAAATCTGTAGTGTATATTCTTACTGGCTCTCAGAATAAAGTCGGTGGCAAAGCCTTTGCTATTGCTGGCTAGCCTATTCTTTTAAAACTGATTCCAAGGACTGAACACTGTAAAATTAATAAATGAATCATATCCAGCAAACCAGATGAGGAAGTGGGAAGGAAAAAAGATAATCCCTGAGATTCAAATTAAACCTGACTAAATGCCCTTGGAGTTGTAATAGCTCCTTCTATGCAATTTTCAACGCAGCAAAAAAGAAAAGAAAACCTGAACTAGGGTGTGCGGCCTGATGAGCTACAGAAAGGCTGCATAGTCTCTTGGCTCTGATCTCCCCCAAATTAAAAAAAACCCAACAACCTTCCATGGGTTTTAAACGTCTCAAAACTGTCCCAGTTTTGTGAGTGGGCACTGGGAAATGTTGCCTTGCACCCTAAACAGCAAAGAAGAAGCCCTAACAGATTATGTTAGACTAAGTAAAGGCAAAGGGACCCCTGACCATTAGGTCCAGTTGTGGCTGACTCTGGGGTTGCGGCGCTCATCTTGCTCTATTGGCCGAGGGAGCCGGCGTACAGCTTCCGGGTCATGTGGCCAGCATGACTAAGCCGCTTCTGGCGAACCAGAGCAGCACACGGAAAAGCCGTTTACCTTCCCGCCGGAGCGGTACCTATTTATCTACTTGCACTTTTTGGCATGCTTTTGAACTGATACGTTGGCAGGAGCAGGGACTGAGCAACGGGCGCTCACCCCGTCGCAGGGATTCGAACCGCCGACCTTCTGATCGGCAAGCCCTAGGCTCTGTGGTTTAATCCACAGCACCACCCGCGTCCCTTAAACTACTTGACACCAAAGGCCCTATTTGTATATTAAAATTTAGCCATGATTCTCTTAGCTTCTAATAATTTCAATTCCTTTCTCTTCTAGTTGCTTATAAACCCTATTGAAACCTCATTTACTATATTTTGTCAGTAATTTATCTCTCTCCTGCTCCGAAGTTTCTGTCCCTTGTCTCTTTTTTATCTCAGTTCCTTGATGCAAATCCCATGCATCACAGCTTTCATCACCTCCCACTTGATTGTTATCAAGTCCTCAGAAGCATCATATTCAGTGAAATAATTAGTTAAAATTTCTTTCAGTTTTTCTGCACCACTTGGTGGTGACTAAAGCAGAGAGTTAAAGCACCACATGGGTATGTGTTTTTCTTCCTAAAGCTTCCAATTCCACTGTGACTAGACCATGACCATTTATTCTAATGGCACCAATATCGGCCCCTTTGGAGATCAAAGTGACTTTACTGTCTTTGAGACTTTTTTCTGCAGTAGACCTACTGCAGATCAATAATTACAATCTTGGTTGATGTTGCAGCTACATGGTATCCAGGTGGTACCAAGTGCATGATTAAAATGCCTTGAATTTATGGAACAAGCTACTAAACAATTGACTTCCTTTGAGTCTTTACTCCTTGCTGCCCCCGGGGTCAGGACAAAGGGCACAGTTTCCAAATTGTAGCCTATTTTGTAAAACATCGATTGGGAAGATTTGTTGGGGCTTAAAAGGGCGTGGGAGGGTGACTGAGGCACAGAAATTAAAGAACAAGATTGAATCAATTTGTGGAAGAAGCTGAGCATAGAGACAGCATCAAAACAGGTTAGAGAAGCTATGCTCAAGGTTGCACATACAGTGGTGCCTCGCAAGACGAAAAGAATCCGTTCCGCGGGTCTTTTCGTCTTGCGGTTTTTTCGTCTTGCGAAGCAAGCCCATTGACGGAGTAGCGCTATTAGCGCTATTGGCGATTTAAGGGCTAAAAACGGCTTTTTAAGGGGTGGGGGATTAGCGGTTTTGCTGCTAAAATGCTTTTAGCAGCTTAGCGATTCAAAATAAGGGGTTTTGGAGCAAAAAAAAAATTCAAATTTTTTCGTCATTTTTCGTCTTGCAAAGCAAGCCCATAGGGAAATTCGTCCTGCGAAGCGCCTCTGCAAACGGAAAACCCTTTCGTCTTGCGGGTTTTCCATCTTGCGAGGCATTCGTCTTGCGGGGCACCACTGTAAATGATACAAATGTTTGCTGCTCCAAATCTGCATGTTTCATTTTTTGCTTTAACATGCAATCCAAATGCAAATGTGCATTTTACCTTTGCCTGTATCAGACACCGAAATCAGGATAAATTCATTCTTAAGCAGCCACTTCACACAAGCATCTATAGAACCATGGCAGTTTCTCTCCTGCTCTGTCCCATTGTCCGGGAAGTCTTTCAGACTTGCACCAAAGAGTGTACAGGAAGCATAACTCTGGATGTCTTCTGGAGAGCTAGCTACTCCATTTACTATGATCTGTCAGAATAAGAATTTAATCAGCATACAGTACTTGCTAAAACGATACATCAATTAAATCTGAAAGGAGACCCTTTTAGACGGAAAGGACACACTGCGCTTCTAAAATTTCTCAGTGAGCATGTCAAGGGCACTCAGTCTCTCACAAGGATACCCCTGGGCACAGAGGTATTTGCGTATGCATGTATAGATTTCCAGAATTTTGCAACTACATACCACTCCAGAATGAATAGTAACAGAAAAAGTGTCTTCAGCGCTTACATAATTCACTACAATAAGAATACAATAAAGATGCCTGGGCTCAGATGGCTTTAAGAGAGGATCAGACATATATATATATATATATATATATATATATATGGAGGAAAGGTCAAGCAAACATGTATTTGTCATTCTAGTTAAATAGAGATCCTGTGTTTAGGAGTAGTTTACCTCTGAACACCAACTGCATGGTACAGCATAAGACTCTTAATCTCAGCGTCTGGGTTTGCGCCCCACATCGGGGAAGAGGATCAGAGAAGAAACTCAGGCCAGGGAGCAGATGGTCTTAGGCTCCGAAAGTTGACCTGAGAATACTTTGCATCGCTTCTTTGTCTTGGTGGAGAGGCAGCATATAAATGCAGTAATAAAATTAAATTATGGCATAACCTTGCCATTTTTGATGCATGATGCTTTTCAGCAGTTTTATATACTTTGATCATGCTGCTTCAGAGTCTGAAGATATGCCACACTGTCACCCTTCGGTAAATGGATATACAGTGATACTGCTCCCAGGACACCCTTCCCTGTCCTTCCCATACTTTGGATCTAGAGAGGATTTCATCCCACTGGTTCTCCTCCATTCCATCAGATTTATGTTATGCCCAATACAGGTTTAGCAGGGACGCAGGTGGCACTGTGGTCTAAACCACAGAGCCTAGGGCTTGCTGATCAGAAGATCGTGGTTCGAATCCCCGTGACAGGATGAGCTCCCGTTGCTTGGTCCCAGCTCCTGCCAACCTAGCAGTTCAAAAGCACGTCAAAGTGCAAGTAGATAAATAGGTACCGCTCCAGCAGGAAGGTAAACGGCGTTTCTGTGCGCTGCTCTGGTTCGCCAGAAGCAGCTTAGTCATGCTGGCCACATGACCCAGAAGCTGTACGCCGGCTCCCTCAGCCAATAAGGCAAGATGAGCGCCACAACCCCAGAGTTGTCTGCGACTGGACCTAACGGTCAGGGGTCCCTTTACCTTTTAATATAGGTTTCCCTTTAAAATCAAGTATTCCAATTCACTCATCTTTGCTCAGAGGCTTCTAAAATTATCATATAAACACCTAAACACGTTGCTCCTTTCCAAATGTTTCTGTCCGACATGTGCATTTCCCCATACAGCCATTTGGCTCCTTCGACTGGCTATCATGTCCGTTCCCTATTTCTTCCACCCCAACCCCATTTGGGTAGTCAAAAACCTTTTCATCCTCACCTCCAAAATTAATGCTCCTCAGTTACTGCCGACTTAACTGCTCCCCACCCTCCAAATGAGTTTAAAAGCTGCATCTGCCACCTTTTTGATGCTGAGCAACCGCAGCCTGGTTTCATTCTGGTTTAAGGGCAGCCTTCCCCTATTGTAGAGGGACAGCTTGTCCCAAAACACTCCCCAGTGAAAACTATGTTTCTTCAGGTCAGTTGACCCAGGGGTGAATTCTGCCCCCAGCTCTGACAACCTTCTCATGGGCAGGCAAATACAACATGCCGAATTGTAAATATGTTGTGATTAGTTTTACCTGCTTGTTTCCTAGAAGTTTTGCCTGCTTTTTTACTTTGTATTTTATGCTTAATTATATTTTACTGAATTTGCATTATTGCTATTGCTATCTTAAGCCTAATTCAGTGGAAAGGCAGGATATAAACTTGAGAGATAAACAAAGGAAATAAACCTCTGTTCACCCAATTATATGCTGCCATGTATGCTTGATTGAAGCAACACAGCCCCCAGCCTACTTTGAGTGTGAAGGATCACAGAAATTAGATCTGAGTGAAGTGCTCACAGGATCCATTTCCTTAAATACACCTGGCAGCTCCTTCACCTAGCTGCGTAGGTGGAGCAGGCTGAACTTAATGTTGAATTGGATATTAAAAACTGAAGTATTTCTACAGATGCATTCACCCCTCAAACGACTACAACCCAAAAGCCTGCAGGTAATAAATATTGATATATGCCTTGGGAGCACAGTTTTATTGCCTTAGCATGAGCGTTACACACCTCCAGGATTGCCCGTATCATACTTGAAGTAATGTCTTCTCCCTCTTGGCTCAGCAAGCAGCTCCGCACTGGCTTGAGACAGCCCTGGAGCAGAGCAATGCCTTTGGATTTCTCTGTGGTCTTGCACACCAGAATGCTCTCGCCTACCAAAACACACCAATTTCAACCGAGAGAGGGAAAAGGCATTATTTAATAACCAGTGCATACAAGAGTCATTTTAATTAATAAGCAGTTTCATTAGTAATCAAATCAATGTCCGTTAGAATCAAGAACAGGTAGGTCAAGTGGCTCAAGAACATTTAAACTGAAAGCAGGGATCACCAGGGTTAGGAACAAAGGTACATATTTTGTTCTTCTGCCCTAACTATAGCCTGCTTACTTTCTTCATACAGAAAAATCATTCACTATAGAGGGCACACATCAGTGATTCAAATGGCAAAGCAGATGGGGGAACGGCAAAATCTTTGCAGATATATCACTAGGGACCATTGGCTGGGTACAATCTGTCCCCTTTCCTACAAGCAAGAACAGAGCACACATTGATTCTGACTGAATCTTGAATTCCTCTTCCTCTGCATACAGCTGTGCACAAGATCAGGGCTTGGAGGCTGGGCAAATATTGTCAGCTATTCAACCAACTGACCAACTATCATTTCACCAAACCCAAACATTCTCAAGCACGCCACAAACTGAACAACCAAAGTGTCAGTTTCTCTCTTTTATTGCATCGTATCATCTGACAGCAGTGGCAGGTGGAGGGGCCAGGCCTCTTCCTCCCAACCTTTACGGGTATCTGGGCCACACACAGACACACCCTCATTTTTTTGTGCCTTTTTCTGTGCTTAACACTTATAGAGCACATATTCCTCCCCCCCCCCCAGAACTGTACACATATTAAAAGATAAGAAGAAGGGAGTGAAAAGGGAAACAAGCACTGAAAGCACGCAGCTGCTTCTTCACTGGCCAATGGATGGGGTCAGGTTGGCCTCCCCTCTGCCATTTAGCATGAATTAGCATGAACCATGCTAATTACAATGTTAGGAATGTTCCACACTGTAGATCTACTCTGATGAAAACTGCATTTTAGATCAAAACATGCAATTAAGCTCTATGGCTTGCACCTATTTATCTTCTTTGAACCTGGATTGCATGGGGACTGCCTCTTCTTAATATGGAACTATGTTACACCTGTTCTCTCACTCATTTTCCTAGCTTTTTGGCCTGCTATATGGAAAACTGCCCACTCTCTAAAACCTATAGCAACTTTCTGGTCCACTTTCTGGATGCCCCTAATCAAGTGGGCATTAGCCCAAGAAAGCCTAGGCCACAATAATTTTGCTGGTCTTTAAACAGTCAAGGAACTATTGTTAGTCACAGCTAGAACAACTGCACTTACCTATGGTGTCTACTCCCTTCCTTCCAGCTCTCCCAGCCATCTGTTTGTAGGTCAAGACATCCAATGATCTGCCTCCAAACACAGGAGTTCGGATGATTACCCGGCGTGCAGGCAGATTCACCCCAGAAGAAAGTGTAGAGGTTGCTACTAGGACTCGAAGCACTCCTTGACGAAAAGCGGTTTCAATGATGTCTCGTTCATCAAATGTAAGACCTAAGATTCATATACACTATTAAATACTGACATATTAACCAATGGTGGCAGATAGTTATTGAGGCAATTTAATCCTGGGAAATCAAGATTTTGGAATAAAGTTCAAATCCAAATATTGTTTTATAGCATTAAAGTAATTCCACTTGTATACATATACAGTCATACCTCGGGTTGAAGTTGCTTCAGGTTGAGCGCTTTCAGGTTTGCCAATATGCTTCTTAAATTGTGGTGCCCAGACCTGGACACAGTACACCTGGTGTGTTTCTGACCAAGGCTGAATAGAGTAGGACTCTATTACTTCCCTTGATCTGGACACTATACTTCTGTTGATGCAGCCTAGAATAACATTAGACCTTTTTGCTGATGAATAACACTGTTGACTCATGTTAAGCTTGTGGTCTACTAAGACCCATAGAACCTTTTCACATGTACTACTTGCAAGCCCCCATCTTATATTTGTGCAGTTGGTTCTTCCTGCCTAAGTGTAGAACCTTACATGTTCTCTGTGGAAATTCATTTTGTTATTTTTGGCCCAGTTCTCCAATCATCTTAAGATCATCTTGAATCCCAATTCTGCCTCTTACAGTATTAGCTACCCCTCCCAGTTTGGTGTCATCTGCAAATTTAATAAGCATCCCCTCAATTCCTTCAGCTGAGTCATTTAGAAAGATGTTGAATAACAGTGGACCCAGGACAGAATCCTGCGGCACTCCACTTGTCCCTTTTTTCCAGGATGATGAGGAATCATTAGTAAGCACTCTTTGGGTAGTGCTCTGTAGTGTTTGATTCATAATGGCTATTTCACTTAAAGCTACAGACATGAAGCATGGACATGCATGTGCCTACCAGTCAGAAAAGTCATGGCAGGCCACACGTTTACACACTCAGACTGATGTAGACAAATAAAATAATACAAGATGAACACACCCCAAAGGCATACCTGCATGGTGAAAAGCTACACCCCATTTTATAGTCCTCTGAAGCACGGAGTCCAAACCAGAAGGCGAATGCTTTAGCTGACCTATCAACTCCTCTATCCCTTCTGTGTCCAGGGCTACTGGTGAAAGGGTGGACATCTTTTGAAAGTCTTTACATAGGAAGGAAAGCATATTGTCATGTTGTGTGTACTCTTCAAGCCCCAGCCCTTCCTCAGCCCCTTAATTTTGACTCACACTTGTGCTGGAGATTGTAGAATTCCCGGGCAATGATGTCTGACAATTTCTCACACCAGTTCTTAGATGGGCAGAAAATAAGGACGGAATGGCCATTCTGAACAGTCTCATAACACAGAGTCACCACATGGTCCTCATCATTCTAAATAGAAACATTTCTTTAACAAGCACATTTCATATGTCACTATGGAGCCTTTTCCCAATCCCTTCTTCAATTCAGAAACTCAAAAGCTCAGCTCTATATGGCCAGGATTGAAAATTATGTCCTGTTCTAAACAAGTGCCCAAGTCATCCACCATGTGGTGTGATTGGGTGGGACTTTGGGGAAGGATTCACCTAACCAGCACCATCAGAAGTCCCACTTAAGAATTTGTGCTTGCACAGCAAGGCTTCCCCCCTTCTCTTCAGCCCACCCCCTTGAAATTGGCTCTGGGAGAGGTCAGAAGAACCCCCAGAACAGCACATGAAGGGGAGGAGAGGGGAGACTGGCAAGCTGTTTCTGTCTGGTAAGCTGAAGAGCATGATGTTAAATTCCACCATTTTTGTTTGCCTGCCCTGCAACTGTGCAACATAGGTCTGGTTACAATCCCAAACATGCCTACTGTGAGGTAAGGTGCACTGAACACAGGCTTTTGGATTATACCATTAGACAGAAGTCCAGAACTTGCTAAATTATTGGTCAAAACCTGGAGATAGGAAAATATTGCCCATCTACGTACCATGTGATACAACATGCTTTGACACATTACACACCTATTATACACTTAAGGGTTTCATTTTAAATTTAGGCAGCCAAGCAGCATTAAATTAAGTTGACGTATCCTTAGCAATATCCAGTTACCTTTATATGCAGCACAGACTGGATTTCTCTCACAACTTTAATGGAGGAGTCATAAATTTGGCTGCCAATTTTCACTTGCTCTACAAGGGGCACCGGTCGGAAATCTGTGTGGTATAGCTTTGCATTTAGCCAGGAGGCCAGAAGACCCAGGTTAGGAAGGGTAGCGCTCATGCCTACAATTTGTATTCCATTTGAGAGTGGTCCGGACATGTTTAATTGTCTACAAGAAAAAAGAAAAGAAAACTGAATTATTAACAGTTATTCCATTGGAAAATCATCTCACAGGATTTGCTGCCACAAGATGTGGGAATGGCTAATGGCTTTAGAAGATGACTAGGCAAGTTCACAGATGGGAGACCTATCAACCAAGATAAGCCCTGGGAACTAAATGGATACCAGTTGCTTAGGTGACGCTGTTGCCTTCATAATCTGCTTTCAAGTTTCCAGCAAGCACCTGGCTAGTGAATACTAGAAACAGAATACTGGATTAAATGGACCTTTAGTCTGATCCTGCAAGCTTCCTCTAGAAGCTGCTTCCCTCAATCAAGAGTCAGAATAGTTTTCTAATGTTTAACCAAGCAATGCTCCACCATACACGCCAAACTGAGCCTTTATAAAGAGGAAAGAAAAATCAATTTAAAACATCCTGTCCATTTCTAAAAGGCTACAAATAGCTAAAGGTCAAAGGCCTGTTACAGAGAAAAGTTTTTGCCAGGCGTCTAAAGATATGCAATGAAGGCACCAGGTGAGCACAAATGGGGGGCCACTGCAGAAAAGGCCTGTTCTTCCATTGCGCCCTCTAGGCATTTTGTAGAGGGGCATGAAGAAGAGTCTCAGATGATGAGTGCGGTGTCCGAGTCGGTTCATGTGGGGAGAGGTGGTCCTGATGAAAGAAAGACTCTAAAAGAGTGTTCTCTTGCTGTGGAACTGTAGGAGAAGCATTGTTAAGCCAAAATACTGCATGCATCACCTGCAGAGGATTTCAAATGATTGAACTGACATTTTCAATCAATTTGTGAAGTTTTGCTCATTGTAAAGTTTGACTTGGCAACTCTTTTTGTGCTAAGTTTGGCTGCTCTGCTCCTTCACATGTGGGTAATGTTTTGGTCATGGCTGTATTAACCACGCAAATATGAATACAGTGGTACGTTGGCCCTGTTTAAGAACTATTTGGTTTACAAACTCCACAAAACCGGAAGTAGTGTCCTGGTTTGTGAACTTTACCTCAGTCTAAGAATGGAATCCGAACGGTGGAAGGGCACTGGTGGCGGAAAGCCACATTAGGGAAAGTGCGCCTCGGTTTAAGAATGGACTTCTGGAACGGATTACGTTTGTAAACCGAGGTACCACTGTATGTATAATCTTGAATCAGGCAGGACTCTTAATGTGCCTATCATAGTTATCAATTAACTATATTCCCTGCAACTGTCAGCCTTTTATTACAAATCTCCAGGTTCAGAGCAGCGCCTATGATGGTAACAAGCACTTCAAGAAAAGTAAAGAGATAGTCATTCCTGTTTAAGAGATTCCCATAATAAACAGCTCTCAGAATGGGTGTAAAGTATGTTTGTGGCTTACCAAAAGGAATTCTAAATGGAGCTGCTCCTTCAACAGAATTGGATGCATGCAAGTGATGCCTGCATGTTAAAGAGGGGAGACAAAACTGAGAGGTTCTCTGCATTGAGGGCAGTGACATATCCAGAGCATTGTGCTCTTTCATTGTCAAAGGAGCCTCATGTGTCTTAACAGACATAATCCAAATACATATCCTGTTCAAAAAACTAGTTTTTTGAGATCTTAAAAAACCAAGACTTTCTAGTCTACTCACTTGTTCTTTGTTTTTCTGGTCAAAAACTGAACCTTTGTCAGCAGGAGTTCTAGCAGATACCCTCTCTGAGGATCCCCCAGCATGTGCAGCTCATCTACAACTACTATTCCTACGGGGAACAGAAAGGGAGAGGCTACAGAGATCAACTTACCTATTGCTATTTTAAATTTCTATACCACCCTTCACCAAAGCACATTCTAGGCTGCTGCAGAACGTAACAAATACAGGAATAAGATACTTTATTGCATTTTTTAAACTTGAATAAATTTGAATAAAGTGCAAGGCCCAGACAGCTATACAGTACTACTGAATTTTAGGAAGCATTTAAAAGGGCAGTTAGCTGAGCTGTTTTCATACTGTAGAGAAACAGAGTCTATTCCTAATAAATGGATGGATGCAAATATCATAACAACACTTAAACTTAGAAAGGATGCCATCCAGCCAAATAGTTAAACGAACCCTCTAAATTTTAAGCTCCCATACTATTTTATTGATTTATAAAAGCATTTAAGAGTCGCTTTTACTCCAGCAAAGGGCACCCAAGGTGACTCAGAAATCTTAAAACTAGCACAAATATCAAATTTAATTATGGGTTCTTCCTTTAAAAAAGTTATTTACTTTCAAAACAGTTCAGACATTTTCTTTTAAAAATGCCGGTATAGATAAAAACATCAGGAAATTTACTAACAATAGTACTCCGACTTAAGACTGCTATTGAATGAATTGACAAATATCTGTAGATATACCTACAATTTTCCTAATCAAGCCAGTGGAATGCAGACCAAACTGCTATAGAAATTATATACCATATTTTCCCACGTATAAGACAATGTTTCTTGCTTTAAAATTGTAGTCAAAAATTGGGGGTTGTCTTATACACGAATGGTTAATGCACAGGAGTGCAAGTTTGAGTTTGGGCTGTTGTGGGAGGCCTGGGCTCAGGTTCGAACTCTAGTGTGGGCAGCCAGGGTTTGGGTTCAGGTTCGGGGTCTGGTGGTTTGGGGTCAGGGTCTGGCTCTGGCCCAATTTCTTAATTTTGTGCAAAAAAAAATTAGGGGTTGTCTTATACATGGGGGCGTCTTATACACAGAAAATATATACCGTATACATTGTGCAAAAAGAAGAAGACTGATATGTCCAACTGGGAGACCACTTTTCTCACTGTTTCTTGATAATGACAAATGCTGTTACCGCTTACCCAGTGAGTCCAGTATTTTCTCCTCTATGAGTCTGTTGATCAGACCATTAGCTCTCTCAATAGTGCAGACAGCAACATCCAGGGCAGAGAAACGAACAGCAGGGGAAATACTCCCTATGTACCCCTCCACTTGAACACCTACGTCTTGGAACACTGCCTATTTGCCAAAGAGACAATGTACATATTTTCACATGTTTAGAATTTTGGCATGCACTGTGTAAAGCAGTCAACCCCACATTGTACTTTGAAACCAACTCATCACTAGACAATCCCTCATCTAGGACAGGCATCTGATTGACCACTGTGAGAACAGGATACTTGACTAGTTGGGCCATTTAGCTGATCCTCCAGGCTCTTCTTGTATTCAAGCCTGATGAAAAATGAGACCTCGGGGCCATAGTGGGTAGCTAAGTGAAGATAGCCCTGTGTGCAGAAGCTGTGAAAAAGGCAAATCCCATACTTGGAATTATTGGGAAAGGGACTGAAAATAAAACTGTCAATGTCATAATACCTTTACACAAATCTATGATGCAACCACGCTTGGAATGCTGCACACAGTTCTGGTTACCTCCACTCAAATAAGATAATCATTCTGCCCCAAAATTCTGTCAAAAATGTGCCTGCTTTTCTTCCCAGCACTTAAGATTCTGCAATATGACTTCTGATCTAGTAAAGGTAAAGGTAAAGGTACCCTTGCCCGTACGGGCCAGTCTTGACAGACTCTAGGGTTGTGCGCCCATCTCACTTAAGAGGCCGAGGGCCAGCGCTGTCCGGAGACACTTCCGGGTCACGTGGCCAGCGTGACAAAGCTGCATGTGGTGAGCCAGCGCAGCACACAGAAATGCCGTTTACCTTCCCGCCAGTAAGCGGTCCCTATTTATCTACTTGCACCCAAGGGTGCTTTTGAACTGCTAGGTTGGCAGGCGCTGGGACCGAGCAACGGGAGCGCACCCCATCGCGGGGATTCGAACCGCCGACCTTTCAATCGGCAAGCCCTAGGCGCTGAGGCTTTTACCCACAGCGCCACCTACTTTAAATATCTTCTACTTACTTGCAGGTAATATTTCTTTTCTTTGGCCACAGAGATAAAGGGTAAAATGAACAAAGCTTTTTTGCGAGATTCCAGCACTCTCTTCAGCATAAGTAATTCAGCAACTAGAGTTTTCCCTGCGCTTGTAGGAGCTGAAAGTCATTGAAAGGAAGACATTCAACATCTAGAAACAAGTTCCAACCTGGAATCACAGGGAAGATCCCCACCTTACTTCCCAATTAAACTTGGAGCTTGAAAAAGAAACAAGGCATTGCTCATAACCTCACACGGAGGTGGAGTAGAAAGTCAAGGACAACGGGCAGGCAAAGTTTGTGGATCGCTGATCCTGCCCTACAGAATTGTGCGTTACTGAAAATTCCTTACATATTTTATGTTTAGTGCTACCACAAGAGCACTTAGCATGAATATGCTTTTATTATTACTAGGACACGTACAAGTCACATTATTTATCTCTTTAGCTATCAAATGAGAAACAATGATGTGGGCTTCAGAAAAATGTTCTCAAGTAGCATCAAAAGGTACCAAGAGAAAGAAGCAATGGCAATTCAGCCTTTAAAAATATGCAGCTAGCAGTTATTAGAATCAGTTTTTAGATCTAATCAAAATACACATAAGACAAATCAGAAATTCATTGCTAGTTAATTGCATTGTCAAAAGGAAAGAGGTATTTACTCACCACAAACACAGTCAAACAGGGAAAGGCTATATCAGCTACTTGCAGCAAGTGAGATTTGCTGAATGAGCACCAACTATTAGCATACCTGAATAAACCAAGTTTTCCCCCTCCAGCACTTGTCCAACCATCAGGCACTCGGCTTGCCACTGGAACATACGAACTACTCCCAAACCATGGTATTTATCCAGGACCGCTTTGGGGAGCCCCCAGTTTGCTAGCAGCAGTTTGTCAGCTTGCTCATCAGGAACACCCACATGCTGATCTTGTCCTGGGGTGAAAATCCAGCATCAGATGAGGATTTTGTCCCTCAGGGTGGAGGTCTGGACATTTACATGGCTCACACATATCAAAGAGTCTTGTGGAAGCAGCTTAATTGTGACATAAACTGTCTTGCAATTCAACAGATGTGCAGTGTTATCCTTAGTTCTCAGACGAATGTGCAAACACACAACTACAGTACAGAGAAACGCTGTAATAGCTGAGCCCAACAGCCCTTGAAAATAATATATACATATCTGTGATATTTCTGTGAACAACCAAATGTGTACATGAGAGATGATATAATAGCCATTGTCAAATATCTAAAGGGCTGTCATATGGAAGATGGAGCAAGCTTGTTTTTTTCCTGTGCCAGAGGGTAAGACCTGAACCAATGGATTCAAATTGCAAGAAAGGAGATTTCAACTAAACATCAGGAAGAACTTCAGGGAGCTGTTTCACAGTGGAAAGGACTCTGGGCTCATCCAGACTTCGTTTTGTGTAGTGTGTTTCCTCATGAAAACCCACTCTTTACTGCGGAAAACACAAATTGCCATTTGTTCCAATTCAGCATTAAAGAACAGGCTCCCCCAGGAAAGCGGCAAGCCAAAAAAAACCAGTGCTTGGACACGGACTGGGAAAGTGTGGGGCCAGGGGCGGAAATTGATTATCGGTAATAGGGTGCCAGGAGCAAGGCCCAAATTTGACACCCCCAAATGGATCTTTTCAGTGTTGTGTCCCCTCGACTCAGCGCCCTGCGTGAGAAAGCTGCCTGCTCCCCACCCCAAAAAAATCTGATGCTGGGTAGGGCAAAAAATAAAGTGTGGACAGGTGGGGGACTCTCCTTCATTGGAGGTTTCTAAACAGAGCTTTATTGGGCTCCATGATCACTGCAGGTGGTGACAGCAGCCACGAAATTAAAAGACGACTGCTTCTTGGGAGAAAGGCGATGGCAAACCTAGACAGCATCTTAAAAAGCAGAGACATCACCTTGCTGACAAAGGTCCATATAGTTAAAGCCATGGTTTTCCCAGTAGTGATGTATGGAAGTGAGAGCTGGACCATCAAGAAGGCTGATCGCCAAAGAATTGATGCTTTTGAATTCTGGTGCTGGAGGAGACTCTTGAGAGGCCCATGGACTGCAAGAAGATCCAACCTCTCCATTCTGAAGGAAATCAGCCCTGAGTGCTCACTGGAAGGACAGATCCTGAAGCTGAGGCTCCAATACTTTGGCCACATGATGAGAAGAGAAGACTCCCTGCAAAAGACCCTGATGTTGGGAAAGATGGAGGAGAAGGGGACGACAAAGGACGAGATGGTGGGACAGTGTTCTTGAAGCTACCAGCATGAGTTTGACCAAACTGCGGGAGGCAGTGGAAGACAGGAGTGCCTGGCCTGCTCTGGTCCAGGGGGTCACAAAGAGGCGGACACGACTAAATGACTCAACAACAACAAAACAGAGCTTGGACGGCCACCTTGCCAGGGGTTCTTTAGTCACCATTCCTGCACCGCAGCAGGTTGGGCTAGATGACCCTTTGGGGTCCCCTTCCCAACTGCCACAGCTCAATAAGACTCTGGGTTGGGGAACCACTCTGCGTTTATTGAAGGTGTGGGGTTAGGAAAGAAACCCCATTGCAATGGTTAAATCCAAGGGGAAGGGGCAGCGAGGGTCGCTGCCCCCCTAAATAAATAAAAATACATAGGAGACGGAGGTTCTGCTCCCCCTCACAAAAGGCCTATCCCCCCCCCCAAAAAAAAACCCTGGCCACGCTCAGGGTTAAATATCGCCCCCCTTCAATAACAGCAGCTGACTAGCCAAGCCAGCGCCCAGGAGGTTTACCTGGAGGGCCGAGGTTGGGGCAGCCCAGGCCGGGCGGGGGGCTCAGCACGACGCCGACGCCGCTCAGAGCCCCTCGGCGGGGCGAAGGGGAAGACAAGGAGGCCATCTTCCCGCCCCGCACCGGCTGCTGCTAAGCCGGCGCCGCCGCAGCCGCCATTTTCCCGCGCGGGGATTCAAAGAGGCCGGAAGGGGCCGCGGCTGCTCCGCCTCGCTTCCCTTCAGCCAAATTCCTGTCAGGAAGTGGCGGGAAACCTCGGCGTTTGGCCTGTCTCCCTAAGCAACTCCCAAAGACGGAGAGACAGCAAAGGGCCGCGCCGAGTGCAGGCGCTTGTGCCGCTTCCTCTTCTTCGCCTCGTGGGCTAAGCCCATTTCACGGAAAAGTCATCCAGTCCCGTCTCTACGCCAGCTTTTTCCTCACACTCGGGTCCCCAGATGTTTGTTGGACTACAACTCCCGTCATCCCCCGCCACTAGTCCCGGTAGCTAGGCATGATGGGAGTTGTAGTCCAACAGCATCTGGGGACCCGAGTGTGAGGAAAAAGCGGGCGTGGAGAGAAGACTCTCTGGGTCCGCAGTTCCGTGAAATGGGCTCAGCCCACGAGGCATAGAATGCGAAGCAGCACAAACGGGGTATAAATAACAAATTATTGTTATTTTAGTCCAACATCGTATGTTGGGAAACCGAGCGGAGGATGATGGGATAGGGTGCAAACAGCATTTGAAAGTGCTACCAGTTTGCATGCAAACGAATGGAAGGGCAGGAGGGCTACTTTGTGCAAATGGGCGCTGGCTTTGGCCTGGGAAGGAATCTTAGGAGCCGCCTCCAGTACAGTAGAAGAAGAAGAGGAGTTTGGATTTGATACCCTGCTTTATCACTCCCCTTCAGGAGTCTCAAAGCGGCTCACATTCTCTCTTTTTTTTCTAAAATATTTATTAGGGTTTAACAAATACAGAGAAAAGAAAAACGAACAATAAAAGGTTACAAAACTTCAAAGTAGGTAAAAAAGAAAATACAGTAAACAAACAACAACAGTTACATCAAAACACAATAAAAAGCAAAATACAAGAACATTTCAAAAGCAAAAACATTTAAAAAAGAAAAAAAACACCAATATTTTCATATCCTTAATTTACATTTGCTTATTTCCTTGACTTCCTCACACCTCCCTTTTTGTATTCTGGTACAATTAGTTGTTTCAGCAAGTCCTTTCCCTCTTTCTCAAATTTAGTTCCATAATTTTTCTTAACGCAATTTAGCCTTAAATTTTACACCTTAACCCATAATCAATCCATTCTTACTTAATTCGTAATAACATTTCTACTAAAGCCATATAACTTCTTTCTAGCATCCTTCTAACATTCATTAATTTTACAGTATTTCTGTAAATATACTTTAAATTTTTTCCAATCTTCTTCCACCAACTCTTCTCCCTGGTCTCAGATTCTGCCAGTCATTTCCGCCACCTCCATGTAGTCCATCAGCTTCATCTGCCATTCTTCCCGGGTGGGTAGGTCTTGTTAGCGGCTCACATTCTCCTTTCCCTTCCTTCCCCACAACACACACTCTGTGAGGTCAGTGGGGCAGAGAGACTTCAGAGAAGTGTGACTGGCCCAAGGTCACCCAGCAGCTGCAGGTGGAGGAGCGGAGACGCGAACCCGGTTCCCCAGATTACGAGTCCACCGCTCTAACCACTACACCACACCACTGGCTCTCAGTATAATGAAAGTTTAGGCTTTCTCTACCATCTGAGATTTGATGGGCTTTTGCTGTCTCAAACTGCACCTCCAAACCAGCTTCAGATGCACCTCTGCAATCATGGATGCAGGATGGAGTTTGGACTGCCTAACACAACTACAGTGGTACCTCGGGTTACAGACGCTTCAGGTTACAGACTCCGCTAACCCAGAAACAGTGCTTCAGGTTAAGAACTTTGCTTCAGGATAAGAACATAAATCGGCCTCCGGCGGCACAGCAGCAGCAGCAGCAGGAGGCCCCATTAGCTAAAGTGGTGCTTCAGGTTAAGAACAGGTTCAGGTTAAGAACAGACCTCCGGAACTAAGTACTTAACCTGAGGTACCACTGTATGTCTCCTCCAGCACTCTTAAGCCTAATGCTGATGGTCAACAAAAGAGGTTTAAAGACTGTCTCAAGACAATTTTTTTAAAATGTAGGTAGGATAAACACCAACAATTGGGAAAGTCTTGCCTGCGAGAGCTCTAGTTGGAGAACAGCCTTTCCCAAAGGTGTCCTGGGCTTTGAAGACACTTGAACTCAGGACGCAAGGGAGAAACGTGCTAGGAGGAAGGCACGCTTGGCAAATCCACACCGTGATCAACTCCCACCCGGAAACCTATGTCCCCACTGTGGAAGGACGTGTGGGTCCAGAATTGGCCTCCACAGTCACTTACCAAATCAGTGTTAAAACCGTGTTTATGGAAGACAATCTTACTCGGCTACGAGGGATCGCCAGAGAGACACAAACACACAACTTGGAATACTGGAAAAGGTGTGATTTAAATGAAAGGGGATGCTGAGTAAAGGCATTTGTCTCTCTTTGCTCATGGGCTTTTGTTGGGAAAAAGAAAGGAAAAACAGCTTCTCTTTTGCTTTCAGGTTTTTATTTGTATTACAAATTTAGGCATTTATATCTTTGGTGTAGAATGAACAAAGGTGTTCAAGAAAATATAAAAGAAAGCGCATTCGTCTGGCTGTATTTTGTCAGAGACTTGGTCGCTCAGTTATAAAAAGGGTCACACAAAGATACAACAAAAGTATATACAAAATACTTAACTGCATTACTTAACCCAAATGGCAAATATATACAGATAAAACTGCCATTCCCAGACCCTCCATACACATTGCCCAGGCTTCACCCCCAGAGACACACTCCATTGTCTCTTGAAACAGACAGACGCCAATCATCCAACAAATACTTTTTATGCCAGAGCACCTCTACTGAATTTCTGATTGAAATATTTCCTCCTAACTTTCATTAACTCTACGCTGTCCAGGAGAGTGCAATTTTTGCCAACTGCCAATGTGCAAATTTGTGCACATTTACTCAAAAGTAAATCCCACTATGTTCAGTGGAACTTATCCAAAGGTGCATAGGATTGCAGCCTAAAATTGTTTTCAGCTAGTGATTTAGAATCCATTGGTGGGTTGCACAAATGGCCCCACAATATTGGATTTTTATTTTTTTTAAAAAAAGGAAGAGAGAAAGAATATGATGGTGGGAAAGACAAGCAAAGATTTAGAGCAAGATTATGTCTACTTGTTTATGCTAGTTCTATAAAGGCTGAACCTTATGAGGAATGGTTGAAGGAGCTGGGTATGTTTAGCTTGGAAAAGAGGAGACTGAAAGGAGATATGATAGTCACACGTCACATGGAAGAGGGAACAAGCTTGTTTTCTCCTGCTCTGGAGGGTAGAACTCAAACCAATGGCTTAAAGTTGGAAGAAAGCAGATTGTGACTAAACCTCAGGAAAAACTTTCTGACAGTAAGAGCTACTAGGCAGTGGAACAGTCTCCCTTTGGAGGTTGTGGACTCTCCTTCCTTGGAGATTTTTAGGCAAAGCTTGGATGGCCATCTGTCATGCATGCTTTAGCTGAGATTCCTGCATTGCAGGGGGTTGGACTAGATGACCCTTGGGTCCCTTCCAACTCTACGATTCTTTGATTCTACTGTCTTCCTGCCAATTTACACGAGCTAAAATTGTCTGTTAGTGCTCCAAACGACAATTCCCAATGCTCCATACACAAAAGGAACCACAGTTAACCAAGATGTCTGTAGTGTACGCGTGCCCTGAAGAAGACCTCGTGGGAGGCAGAAAGAGAGACAGCACAAATATATGAAAATGGATATATACATTTGTGTTTTTTTAAGAAACCCAACACACATTCAAACTGGTTGGGATTGAAAGAGTCCTGGATCAGAAAAGGCCAGGAGTATTCATTTAAGAGACATTCTCACAATCCTATAAAGTTGAACATTTGATTTAAAAAAATATTATTTATACCCCGCCCACCTGGCTGGGTTTCCCAAGCCACTCTGGGCGGCTCCCAACAGAATATTAAAAACACGATAAAACATCAGACATTGAAAACTTCCCTAAACAGGGCTGCCTTCAGATGTCTTCTAAAAGTCAGGTAGTTGTTTATTTCCTTGACATCTGAAGGGAGGGTGTTGCACAGGGCGGGTGCCACTACCGAGAAGGCCCTCTGCCTGGTTCCATGTAGCTTCACTTCTCGCAGTGAGGCCCTCGGCACTGGACCTCCGTGTCCAGGCTGAACGATGGGGGTGGAGACGCTCCTTCAGGTCTACTGGGCCGAGGCCATTTAGGGCTTTCAAGGTCAGCACCAACACTTTGAACTGTGCTCAGAAACATACTTGATTAAGTCGCTTTTCAGTCTCTACAAAAAAGAATAATAAAGTAGATGACAAGCAAGTGAAGAGGCCAAATCTAACTGGGCTTGCACACACTTCTGCTTGTGCCATGCCTAGAAAGCATGGGTCCAAGTGGTTTGCCGTTTGCCCCGCTCCTTTCCAAGAAAACCCACTCTTTAAGAGAGAGATAAGAACCGCGGAAAACCAGATTGCCATTTGCTCCAATTATTAGCTAAAGAGCAGTTTCCGCTGGGTGAGGGAAGCAGTAGGACAAAAGGAAGAGTGGATAAGCCCTCTGAAAGGAGGGCCTAGACTTGGCAGGGATGGGCAGAAGAACCTGTTTCAGACACATATGTTTATGAATGGAACACAGTGAGCTTACTCCATTGAAAAAAAAATTTGTGTTCGAGGTAATACACCTACAAGTTCTGTTTATGGCACAATGGCACATTCAAGCACACAATCCACCATGATGCGACAAGTCATCAAGAGGTGATTGTGCTTGGTGTGAGTGAGTACTGATGCAGTACATCTAAGGCAGGTTGGACAGAACCTCCTGAATAGTCTCACTACAGCCACTCATCTCCATTTGGTTGAGAACATAACAAATGCGCTCTACAGTGGCACCATGGCCTGCTTGCTGCCTCCATTGTCTCAGCATGACATATTGGGCTTCTCGAATGTGCCGATGCTCGGCATAAATCCTCTCTATGGAAATTTCATTCAGTCCCAGGCGCCGCACAAATTCGTTCCACCGGGTCAGCGGTACTTGATCCACCACAGCGTACAAAACTTCAGGACCTAGGGGCAAAAGGAACAAAGGAGAAATCAAGTGATGCTGTGAGAGTTATGCTCTGCCCACCTTAGTCTGTGTCAGGGTTTCCCAAACTTGGGCCTCCAGCTGTTTTTTGGAACTACAATTCCCATCGTCCCTGATCACTGGTCCTGCTAGCTAAGGATGATGGGAGTTGTAGTCCAAAAACACCCACGTTTAGGAAACCCTAGCGTAGTATAAATTCTCAGTAACAAAAATTATTTCCATTCTCCCTATTATTGAAAAACTGCTCTCTGAGACAGCCATGTTTCCCTAATAGCACATTCATTGTATGACAAACGTGAAATACAATGGTACCTTGGTACTCAAACAACTTGGAACCCAAACACTGCAAACTCGGAAGTAAGTGTTCTGGTTGTGAACTTTTTTCGGAAGCCGAACGTGCTCTGTTTTGAGAGTTACACTTTATTTTTGAGTGCCACACTTCCATTTTGAGTGTTACGCTGAGGTCTGTCTGTTTTTGCTATTTATTTTGGGGTTTTTTGTTTTTGTGGCTCTTTTTGCTTTGTTTTTGTAACTGCGTGGAACCCAGTTCAGCTACTGATTGATTGACCGTGTGACTGAAGTACATTGTTTATTGCTTTCATTTTATGGAGGAGTTGTTTTTAAAAGTCTGGAATGGATTAATCCGTTTTGCTTTCTATGGGAAAGTGTGCCTTGGTTTTGGAACGCTTTGGTTTTGGAACAGACTTCTGGAACTGATGAAGTGTGAGAACCAAGGGACCACTGTAGTGAAACATGAGCAATCTGCAATGCCCCATATAACCAGATAGCTGCACTTAAGAAAATAAGGGCTCTGATGGATCAAGGCAAGGGTGCTTCTATTCCTGAATCCTGTTCTCACAGTGGACAACCAGAAGCCCACAAACAGCAGTGCTTTCCCCACAAGGTTCTCAGCAACTGGCATTCCGCTTTTCTGGATTTCTTTGTAACATTCAAATTCAGGATTTTAGCACCTTCTTGGGTTTTTGATGCAGGCAATAGTTCTCCCTCTCTCTCTCTCTCTCTCACACACACACACACACAAACACACCCCTACACACCTTTATAGGAGCAATGCACACATTACTCACATATTCTTCCCCCCGCCCGCCGCCCATGTTTTATTTCTGAAATTAAGATGCACTCACGATCTGAGATTTGTGTCTCTCCTGCCACTCTTACACAATCTGGGAGGTCAGCTGGTGTGGCTTTCAGTGGCAAAAGATTGTCTGTCTGGTTTTGTTCCAGAAATGTGCCTTTTCCTTTCTCTACCACCTAAGGAACAAGAGAAACGTCTAGCATGCAGTCGGCTGAACTTAGAAAATAAGAAAGCTAGGCATAAACCGCAAACAATCCTGAGGTTTAGAGGAATTTTAGAAACCTTTGCAACAACTTACCTCTGGGGAAGGTTCACTTGCTGGCTGCAGATTTGAAGCTGAAAAAAATCCCAGAATAAATTATTTTACAGCCATCAAAAGAGAAAATTAGCTTTATTGTTATTGTCAAGCTAACAGACAGCTAGATGATTCTTTAGCAAACACAAATAGTGGCAGCTACTAGCTACTGGATGCATTTAACAGCCAGGGTTGTGTTGAAGACCAGAGTTCTGCTTATATTCACTTCACTAAAGGAATTGGAGTGCGTATAACTAGGCTACAGAGATATTGGAAGCATTGCAGCCTGTTGGGTTATAAGCCAAACTTTTTGGAATTTTGAAATGGTGCCACTGATATCCCTCTGATTGCTTCTCTTCCCCGGCTCGCCCCTCTTTGTTCTTCCATGGGGTCTGGGTAAATGTTGGATCTTCTTGATTTTGCAGGATTTTACCTGGAGCCCCACCAAAAGCACATCAAATTAAAGCTTACTTGGGTAGCCTGCACAGTAAAGATGGCAGATCCTGTGCTTGCCAGCACCACAAGAACACAGAAAACCAGCCAGAAGGCCTTCTCGGTAGTGGCGCCTGCCCTGTGGAATGCCCTCCCATCAGATGTCAAGGAAATAAACAACTACCTGACTTTTAGATGACACCTGATGGCAGCCCTGTTAGGGGAGTTTTTAATGTTTGATGGTTTATTGTGCTTTTAATTCTGTTGGGAGCCGCCCAGAGTTGCTGGTGAAAGCCAGCCAGATGGGCAGGGTATAAATAATAAATTATTTTTATTATTACTAATCCAAGGCACAGATTCTCATGGATCTTCATAGCTTTTTTTACATAGCACGAAGACCACCAACAAACAGAAGTGGCCTATGTTTTGATGATAGTTTTAAAAACATTATGAGGTTCCAAATGTACTTTGGATTCATGCTTTTGTGCCATATCAGGGCTGGAGAGCACTTGATCTGCGATTTGATGGTGATGGAAGTGGGAGGGAAGAGAACCCATGGAAAAATTTTACAATTTCAAGATCTGTTTTACTGGCGACCACTTGTGAATTTTTTCTCTCTGACACTCCATTCTCTTTCTCTCCCAATTTCCGTGGCAACCTGCATTCCTTCTCTTGTCCCCTCTCAACCCTCTTACTCTGTTTTCCTCCATCCAGTCTACCAGATTGTTCCCCTTCCCCTCCTACTTTCTAGATACCTGCTCAGCTGTCAACCTGAGCCTGGAGAAGCACTTAGAACTGAATGAGAAAATGGGAAAGAACCTGTCTGTCTATCCATCTGTCTCTTAACTAATTTATCCACTACATGTATTTTTAAAGGAGAAAAAGGTACCCGTTCTCATCATCTTATGAAATTATGAAAATTGCATCAATGAGCAGCAGGGGCTGCGGTGGATGACCCTTGCGCCAAAAAGCGTGGTCAAAATTTAAGGGTTCAGGAACTCAGACCAGACCAAATTTCATAATATCACACACTGACTTTACTGAAACAAAACTCTATGAGAGAGAGAAACTGCAAATAATTGCAGATATTAAAAATAGCTCAGAAGGGAAGAAAATAACAAACACTAACCTATCCAGCTAATCAACACAAATGCTTAAACTTAAATCTCAGTAGGAACAAGATGCTGTCAAAAGCCCAAATAGATGCCTGGCTGACTGGCGAGAGCACCCACCAACCCAGGTTTTATGGGAACTTAGAGCATGGGTGTTCACCTCTTCCACCCAATTACCCTGTGACACCGGCCTTGAAGCCTTAACGGGAGACAGCTGTATGTAAGCTCACTATTTCTTAAATTCCAACCTATTCCCATAAATCAGTCTTAAAGGGGCGAGATCACCACAGGGGCCTAGAAGGTAGTTCTCAAAGGTGTCACTGTGTCCATGGCTGGCACAGTGGCGGCCACAGGTATAAGCTGTGTGCTTATGTGGGAACTGCCTGCTTAAAGCAGAGCTGCTTTGAAAAGCACCTTTGCAAAGGGAAAGTCCTGGGGGGGCGGGGACCCACACTCCTTAAAGCAGCCCCCCTCTTCTCCTTTAAACACTAGAGCAAACAGTTGGGCAGCTCTAGGGCACGGTGGAGTCATTCTGCTGACCATTCACTGAAAGAAGGGGAAGAGGCTGCTTCAAAAGGATTTTGCTATAAGACAGCGCACCACCACCCTGGCCATGCATCTGAGCCTCTGGGGGATCAAACATGAGCGCTGGGACTGTCTTAAAGCATCTGCAAGTTCCCCACATACTCCCCACCCACCTGCTCTCTCCAATATTTGAAAGATAAGGGGAGCAGTTGCCTCACAGAGTTTTTAGAAAGGGCTTTAAGACAGCATGTCACCCTGAACACACTGCTCCTGTTTGTGCTTCCTTAAAGCCCTTTGCAAGTCTCCCCTTGCTCAGCTTTGAAACTACAGACTTTTCCTAATCTGGATCCTCCAACAGGCAAGTGATATACTCACCAAATGGGCGGAAAGTGGAGCTGAACCTCTTCTGACAGGATCGTTTGCGAAGTATGTTCACCAACAGCAATACACCGACAATTACGATTAAAATGACTATTATAGTGATGAGAAGTGCTTGGGCTGTAAGGAAAAATAAGCATAATACAGATGATAGGGTCTGGAAGGATAGGAAAACAGGTGCGAAGAGATGGATAGGATAGCTAGAGCACAGAGGCAAATGTGGCGTGGAGATCAATGATTGGAAAGTGAAGTCAATGTCAGGTATTAGAGAGCAGGAGTGGGGGACCTTTTTCAGCCTCAGGTCTGCATAATGATAATGATAATTATATTTATTTATTCTCCGCCCATCTGGCTGGGTTTCCCCAGCCACTCTGGGTGGCTTCCAACAAAGTATAAATAAAAAAGTGACATCAAACATTGAAAACTTCCCTAAATAGGACTGTCTTCAGATGTCTTCTAAAAGTCAGATAGTTGTTTATTTCTTTGACATCTGATGGGAGGGCATTCCACAGGGCAGGTGTCACTACTGAGAAGGCCCTCTGCCTGGTTCCCTGTAACCTCACTTCTGGCAGTGAGGGAACCGCCAGAAGGCCCTCGGAGCTGGACCTCAGTGTCCGGGCAGAACAATGGAGGTGGAGACGTTCTTTCAGATATACAGGGCTGAGGCTATTTAGGGCTTTAAAGGTGAGCACCAGCACTTTGAATTGTGCTTAGAAACATACTGGGAGTTAATGTAGGTCTTTCAGGACCGGTGTTATATGGTCTCTGCGGCCACTCCCAGTCACCAGTCTAGCTGCCGCATTCTGGATTAGTTGCAGTTTCCGGGTCACCTTCAAAGGTAGCCCCAGGTAGAGCGCATTGCAGTAGTCCAAGCGCAAGCATCTGGGGGGTCACATGCTAACAGTGGATGGCGCCAGAGGCGTAAATGGGTGGAGTAACAAATGTACATTTTACGTTTGTTCTGTCGGTTTCTTTCTAGACACCCCCTCTCTATCCTCCATCCACGCAAGTAAATGATGTCAAAGTTCAAGGACACTCTGCAGTCATCAGGCGTGCCCTCTCCTAGGGGCCAAGCCCTTTGGGACCCTGCCCCCATGTTCAAAGTGGGAGGAAGAGGCCAAGGGCGGAACCGAGCACTTCAGTGACTGGCTTCTTCTCCTTCTCCTGAATTGGAGGGGAAGGAATAAGGAAGCAAATCCCACAGGAGGAGGAGGAGCAGTGACCTTCTGCATTCAGTTCCACCCCAGCAATGGACATAGCCAGGATTTTTGTTAGAGGGGGCAGAACATTTGTTAAGCAGGGCAGAAGCGACGTGGTTGGTCCGTTAGTTAAGTATTTGTATTGTTTTACTTGATCTAGGGGAGGCAACTGCTACACCCAGGAGTCCGGCTCTTCCTGACATCACACATCACGTGACGTCACCCCCCCCCCCCCTTCTCCCTTGGAAGTTGGTGCCTCTGCCAGCCATGCAAGAACAATTGAGGTGTGAAGCAGGGCTGGTAAAAGTTGTTGCTGTGGATTGTATCAACGGCTAAAGAGAGAGACCTGGAGTGTTGTCCATGTATTATTCCAGAACTTACGTGGGTTATTTTCTGGCTTCATCACTTTAACGAAATAGTCGCAGTCCATCTTGCATTCTTTCTCATTGCAGCTGAAATAGGAAAAAGTGGGTCTCAGTTGCACAGGAGACAAATACTACTTTACACTGGTATCTTGGTTCTCAAACGCCTTGGTACTCAAACAACTTGGAACCCAAACACTGCAAACCCGGAAGTGTTCCGGTTTGCGAACTTTTTTCGGAAGCCGAACGTGCTTCGCTTTGAGTGTTACGCTTCCGATTTGAGTGCCACACTTCTGTTTCGAGTGCTGCGCTTCCGATTTGAGTGTTACACTGGGGTCTGTCTGTTTTTGCTATTTATTTTGCATTTTTGTTTTTGTGGCTCTTTTTTTGTGACTGTGTGGAACCCAGTTCAGCTACTGATTGATTGTGTGACTGCAGTACATCATTTATTGCTTTCATTTATGGATCCATGCTTTCGTTAGTAAAATTCATGTTAATTGGCTGTTTTAGGGGTTGTTTTTAAAAGTCTGGAACAGATTACCGTATTTTTTGCTCTATAAGACTCACTTTTTCCCTCCTAAAAAGTAAGGGGAAATGTGTGTGCGTCTTATGGAGCAAATGCAGGCTGCGCAGCTATCCCAGAAGCCAGAACAGCAGAAGGGATTGTTGCTTTCACTGTGCAGCGATCCCTCTTGCTGTTCTGGCTTCTGAGATTCAGAATATTTTTTTTCTTGCTTTCCTCCTCCAAAAACTAGGTGCGTCTTGTGGTCCGGTGTGTCTTATAGAGCGAAAAATACGGCAATCCATTTTGCATTGCTCTCCACGGGAAAGCGTGCCTTGGTTTTGGAACGCTTTGGTTTTGGAACGGACTTCTGGAACGGATTAAGTTTGAGAACCAAGGTACCACTGTATAGCACTAAAGTTCCTCCTATTTCATTGCCCCCTTGACACTCTACTTGGAGAACGGAGAGTTCTGGGGAGGTCAGGATCTTGCATACTATTCTGTGGTGTAATAAAGGTGTGGCCTTATACAGACTTTGGATTTTTTTGT
Source organism: Podarcis tiliguerta (assembly GCF_965153285.1). Taxonomy (NCBI): domain Eukaryota; kingdom Metazoa; phylum Chordata; class Lepidosauria; order Squamata; family Lacertidae; genus Podarcis; species Podarcis tiliguerta. Next base: position 775,924 of record NC_139550.1, read on the forward strand.
TTTTTCCTTATGGGCCAGCACGGCTGCCTTTACTTTCTGTGTGTCTGAGAAAGTGCAGATAACAAGATTTTCCCCACCTGCTGCATGGGTAGCACTTGTTTTCATCTTTTTGGAGAAAGTATCCAGAGCGACACTCACATATTGTGTCACTGAATTTGGTACCTAGAAAGAAAAGATAAGTGAGAGAAGGAGATATTTTATTTCAGTGATTTGGATCTCACTCAAACATAGTAGCACCTAAGCAGTGTTGATTATCTGGGGACAAGTTAGATGTGATGCAGAAGTTCCGCATTCAGGATCACTTGTGACTTTAAAGGCAATTCAGCAACAGCAGAAGGGAGCCAAAATCTGATCAACATTTCCCATTTCCCAGTGGTTTTGCCACTGATATCTGTGGGGCCAAATTACAGGTGGAGACACAACAGGTTCTCAGACAATACCTGCCTATTTTTCCTCATGGGGAAAACAGTAGCTTTAGAGATGGGATTTTTATCAAGAAAACAGCCCTGGAGAAGAAGAATCAGAGGGCATGAGAAGGAGCCAGCATCTTTCCCCAGCACTATGCTCCTGATCTGAATCAGGGCCAGTGTTGTTGTTACATTGGGAACAAATTGCAGGAGGTCCTGATCACAGATCTCCTGTGTCAACACATTTAACTGTGCCCTCTGCAGGGCGAAAAGAGAATGGGTGAATTAACAAAGAATCTGTTCACAATTTAATTTCACAATTACAGTATTGGCCCAAATATAAGCCGCACCCGCAAATAAGCCGCAGCTTTAAAATTCAAGGGTGGGGAAGGGGGGAAAAACCAATACCTGAATATAAACCACTCCCTTAAAATTGGGATACAGGCTGAAAATCGCTGCTGTTAGTAGAATTGTAACTCCAAGCCAATTTAAGCCTTTGATTAAAGCCCGCAAAAGTTACTGTACAATTGCTAAAATCGCAAATAACAATTCAATTGCTATAATCCCACAGTCACTCACACCCATAAATGGCAAATGAACAGTCTCGAGCTTGCAAATTGGCAATAAAGCATTGTTTTTGTTCCGTTTTACTGTATGTTTGTTTCAGGAGCGATATCATAAAAGCCAGTTATTGTAATGTCACGAATTTAAGCTGCACTTTAACTTTTCACGGTCGGAATTTTGGGGGAAAGGACGGCTTATATTTGAGCCGATACGGTAAACGCAGCAGGGGAGCTCAAAATTCTAGGCCAGAGGTAGACAAAGTGGTGCTCTCCTTGTGTGGCACCAAGGGCATATTCTGTAAGTTTCTAGGTGTTGTTGTTTTTTTTTGTACCAAGCTAGGAATAGGTACATCTTGCAGTCAGAATAAGTGCAGAAGGATAATTTGATGTGCTTGCAGGTGTATGCTGAGGTTAAGAACAAGGACAAAGCATGTTTAAGTCAATATTCTCGGCTTAAGAAGCATCTTCAGAAAGTTAACAGGTGAAATTTCAAGGACTGTATACAGAGCACTACAGTGGTACCTTGCAAGACGAATACCTCGCAAGACGAAAAACTTGAGAACGAAAGAGTTTTTCGTTTTCTGAGTTGCTTCGCAAGACGAATTTCCCTATGGGCTTGCTTTGCAAGACGAAAACGTCTTGCGCCTTTTTCTTAAAGCCGTCAATGCATTCCTATGGGAAACCGTCAATACACAGTGGTGCTTCGCAAGACGAAAAAACTCGCAGAACGAATTAATTTCGTCTTGCGAGACACCACTGTATATAAATGCATCACCATCTCCAGCATTCAAATTTAATACTGCTTTAAGGGTGCTGGGCTTAAGGACATATCACATTAAAAGAAATACATAAAGCTGGAGAAGAGAGGGAGGGGTAAAAATAAGGAAAACCAATATTATAGGACAAGGAGAGTTGAAGGAATTCAAGCTTGCCAGCACACACAGCTTGCACCAAAGACAGATGCACAGCTTTGCTGTAGGGGCGAGAGTCTCTGTTCCTAGTATGAATGAATTTATTCATGAAGTCATTTTTTAAAGACATTGATTCTGTCCTACTGCACTCACAAGCCAGCTTGATTCTTCCATTGAGACAAGCACTGCAATTCTTGCACATGAATTCATCACTGTGGCTACTTTGATATTGATCACTGCCGCAACCGCAAACTGTGTCGTGCTCACTGGTACATTTGGATATCTCTATTTGTCCAAAGGCTAAGCAGAAAGAGAGGAAGTGTTGGTTAATTCTATGTGGGCCATTAATGCTCAAGAAACAAGTAAACTAAAGTCAATACACATATTCAACATTCCCAACGCAGGGGCCTTTCACTGCCACTTTTTATTTTTATTATATAATTTTGAACCCACACAGAGAAACGACTTACTTGGACGGCAGCGTCGGCATCCGCGACACTGCTCAGAGCTATTATCTTCATCAATGAAGGAACCTGCAGAGCATACTGAGCACTTGGTTGCCTTTTCAGGGTCTAAACAGTGTTGTGCAACGAAAGTTCCTGCAAAAGAATTATCCAAGAGGAAGCAGGAAAAAGTCATTCAGTGAGAAAAGGAATGCAAGGCTGAGCATAGAATGAAAGTTTCAGTAGCTCAATGGTACAACAGCATGTGATTTATATACAAAATGTCCCAGGTTCAATCCAGCCCTAATTTTTATCACTCACTCCCCAACCCAGTCCTACAGGGTGGCTTAGGCTGCTGTCTAAAACCACTGCTTGGAGTTGCAGCTTGCATTTTAACCGACATTACACTCCACGAGGTGAAGCTGAGGCTCCAATACTTTGGCCACCTCATGAGAAGAGAAGACTCCCTGGAAAAGTCCCTGATGTTTGGAAAGATGGAGGGCACAAGGAGAAGGGGATGACAGAGGATGAGATGGTGGGACAGTGTTCTCGAAGCTACCAGCATGAGTTTGACCAAACTGCGGGAGGCAGTGGAAGACAGGAGTGCCTGGCATGCTCTGGTCCAGGGGGTCACAAAGAGTCGGACACAACTAAACGACTGAACAACAACAACACACTCCAAAAGAGTCTTCTCCCACAGCTGTAGCCTGGGATTCAAACTCAGAAGTATGTCCCACTGACTTCAGTAGGAATATGGTCTTAATTTTTGACGTGCCACCTCCAATCTTTGCAGCGGTGCGAGATTGCAGGGAGTTCCAGGCACACTTTACCCAGGGAAATGCTTTGGAAATGAGGCACAGCAGAGACTGGGATGTCCTTATGATATAAAGGTAAAGGACCCCTGGACGGTTAAGTCTAATCCTGGGTGACTTTCCAGGTCATGTGGTCAGCATGACCAAACCACTTCTGGTGCAAGGAACACCATGACGTAAGCCAGTGCACAGAAATGCCATTTACCCTCCCTCCACAGTGGTATCTATTTATCTACTTGCACTGGCGTGCTTTTGAACTGCTAGGTTGGCAGGAATTGGGACAGAGGAACGGGAACTCACTCCGTCACGGGGATTCAAACCGCCAACCTTCCGATGGGCAAGCCCAGGAGGCTCAGTGGTTTAGACCACAGTGCCACCCACGCCACATATATACAAGCAGAGCTTGCAATAGAGGGTCTCGCAGCATTACACTCCAAGAGAATCTTGAATCTCCCTGCAGCCTGGGATTCAAACCGACACCAGCCATGGCTCTGCCTGTCTGCAGCTTGCAGACTTTTTTCAGACGGGAATCTCTTATCCCTAAATAACATCACCACAACTGCAATCCTAAACTCTAGTCTGCTTGGACTCTGCTAAGTATCTCAGAGCTGAGGGAGAGCCCCCTCTCATTTTCAGTCCCCTCTTTCTGCCATTTCTAATGGCCCATTACCTTCCCTTTGCCTTTGGTTAAGGACTGATCTCCCAGGCCATTTCCTGAATGCAGAAAGCTGGTTGGCCTGCATTTTAACACTTGGCTAAATCCTGTGTCTGGCAGCCTTTTTAACACTCCAAGAATTGATTAAATTCTAACACCTATCAGACCCAGGAATTGTGGGGAATCTGGCATCCACAAACCCTGGCAACCACAACTCTTAAGAACTTTCTTCCAACAGCAAGAGCCGTTAGACAGTGGAACGGACTCCCTTTGGATAGACTTTCCATCCTTGGAGGTTTTTAAGCAGAGATTGGATGGCCATCTGTCATGGATGCTTTAGCTGAGATTCCTGCATTGCAGAGGGTTGGACTACAGGGGTCAGCAAACCTTTCCAGCAGGAGGCCGGTCCACTGTCCCTCAGAGCTTGTGCGGGGGGTGGACTATATATTTTTTTTGGGGGGGGGGGGAGAACGAATTCCTATGCCCCATAAATAACCCAGAGATGCATTTTAAATAAAAGGGACACATTCTACTCATGTAAAAACACGCTGATTTCTGGACCGTCCGCGGGCTGGATTTAGAAGGCGATTGGGCCGGATCCAGCCCCTGGGCCTTAGTTTGCCTACCCATGGACTAGATGACCCTTGGATCCCATCCAGCTCTACAGTTCTATGATTCTACAATTCTTTTCGGATTTACACTGATGCTAAGGATCCCTGCCTCCTCTGCTCTGAGAGAGGATAAGAAAGAAAGCTACCATTTTCTTCCTACCCTTATGCAGAAAGGAAGGAAATGAACAATTTCCACTGTCTCTCCCCCTGCAGTTTTTCTGTTTCCAAAACAATTCCATCCTTCCCCACAGCCCGGAAGCCAAAGCAATCCATTGTACAGCTTCATTCCAGCATTCCTTCTCGTTCTGTCCTCTCTCTGCCACAGCCTTCACAGTTAGCTACCGGGTATTCATAATACTTTCTCAATTAAACTAAATTTCTGGAAAATCTCTGGTTTCATGTCTGTTGTTTCTAGAAGACCTTGCAAAGTTGCTTTACAGTCTTGACGGAAGTTACTCATACTGCGCTCTGCTAAATTTGGAAAACATTCTACTTTCTAGCCAGCTGTACAACCGTTTGCCCTCCAGAAGAATAAACTGAGGGACACAAGGAGAAACTGTTCCCCTAGCAGATTTGAGCTCAATCACTCACGGTTGTCTGTGTTCTGAAAACATATGCAATGAACACAGGGAAGTGGTTTGCAGGTGTGAAAAGAGGTATGTGTGCCAAGCAGGTGCGGTAAAAGGACAGCTAGCCATTTGTATTGAAATATTTGAATAAATCATGCAAATTAGTAATGTATTCACCCATTCGCTGAGCGGCTAAAGGAGGAAGAATTGCAACTAATGTCCAAGTATCAGTTCCTCCTTTCCTCCTGCATCAGTCTGAGGTCTAAAAGTTATTGGAGCAAGCTTTGGTTACTGATATCAAAATGTAGCCAACAGTTGCTGAGGAGGATGGATTTAAGGGAATGCTATGGTGGGGTAAGCACCACCACTACCTTTTACCTTGGTAAGAGCATAGGTCGGACATTTCCTTTGTCTGAATTTCAAATAGCCAGGGACTCCCCCAACCCTGGCCCCAGCAGCAATCCACGTGCCCAACAGAAAGCACAAACCAAGACTACCGTATTTTTCGCTATATAGGACGCAATTTTTCCCCTCCAAAAATGAAGGGGAAATGTTTGTGCGTACTATGGAGCGAATGCAGACTTTCGCTGAAGCCTGGAGAGTGAGAGCACCGACCCCTCTCACTCTCCAGGCTTCAGGGATAGCCACCTGAAGCCTTTGGAGTGCAGCGGGACCTCGCGCTGTACTCCAAAGACTTCGGGGTTAGCTGCGCAAAGCCTCCGCAGGGCAGCGGGGTGAAGGCACCCCACTGCCCTGTGGATGCTTGAAAGGCTGTGCCCGAAGCCAGAACAGCGAGACAGAGCGCTGCACAGCCCTTCGTCTCGCTGTTCTAGCTTGGGGATGGCTGCGCAAAGCCTCCGCAGGGCAGTGGGGTGAAGGCACCCCGCTGCCCTGTGGATGCTTGAAAGGCTGTCCCCGAAGCCAGAACAGCGAGACGGAGTGCTGCGTAGCGCCTCACTGTTCTAGCTTGGGGATGCCGGGGCTTTATGGGGAAACCCCGGGCTTCCCCCTTCATCCCTGACGCTGATTTGATTCAGATTTTTTTTTACTTGTTTTCCTTCTCTAAAAACTAGGTGCGTCCTTTGCTCGGGTGCATCCTATACAGCGAAAAATACGGTAATTGTATATGGAATCTCCAGTTTATCTATTTTTTAGGTTAGATTTATCTAGTTTTCTGGTGAGATAGGATAAAAGGGCACAACTGTTGCCAAAAAAAGGCTATCTTCCTTCTGTCTCCCCTAGCAGTTCCCAACCAGCTGCAAGAACTCACTCACTACAAGTGTCTACCATACTTTGGTATACTCCAGAGGAGCTATTGCTTTTCACTGCTATGCAATTATATTTGAGTTGAAGTGGGGGGAAATAAAAAAGTGCATTTTTCAAAAACTGGATTCTTGACCAAATCAGGGGTACACAAAAATAGGAAATCACAACTCATCGTTATTACTCTGTTTTACACTCTGTCATACCTTTGTGGCATCTAAGGCAGCAGTGGGTTTTATTTGGGTGAAGATAGTGTCCTATATTGCAATCCAACTCCCTCTTTTGTTTCCTGCTGGAGTGCAGGAAGGCATCCTTGTCCACAACTGCTGCAGGGATAGGTTTCGTAACAGGGTTCAGGGTTACCCCCAATGCTCCCCCACTTTCTGTCTGAATGAGGTTCAAGTTGACCTGCAAAGAAAAAGAACGGTATAAATAAGCAAACTGCTTTTCATTTTTAAAAAAGGCTCAACTTCAGCCTTCCCGAAATACCGTACTTTTCTGTGTATAAGACAGACGTTTGCTGATCGGTCTGTGAACAAAATATAGATGCATCAGGGTGGATAAAAATCAATGTTTTTTTAAAAGCATATGTTTTGTTTGTATTATATTATTGATGTATATGCTGCCAGGGCTCGAAGAAGAAGAAGAAGAAGAAGAAGAAGAAGAAGAAGAAGAGGAAGAAGAAGAAGACCTGAGAGGCTGCAAGAAGTGTGCCATCTCCCTCCTACCCAGCTCTGATTGGGAAGTAGATCAGATTGAGAAATCAAGTGCTTTGCCTGCTTCAGAAAGTGGTCTCTAAAAAGGAGGAACCTTTTATCTCACAACCTTAGTGAGATAACATAACCACAGTGTTAAGATCAGAGATACAGCTTGCCTGTTCTTTAACACTAAAAGGCAGTCTTTCCACCCCAATAGGGATAAATACTACAAAGAATGATCTGCATGGAGGTTACTTAGGGGGTCCCAACCCTCATTTAACAGTTCGGAGCAAACCCCAACTAATTTGATGCCACCAGCACATGATATTCGTTTTTCCAGGCAGACAGCAGGTCCATTTACCTCCCAGATTCCCTCAATGTGCAAATGACCACTATGAGATGTTGTTACTACTGCCAATGAGCAGTCAAGATGTAGGGAGCGGCTGGGTGTGAGACGGGAACTATGCAGTGGTACCTCGGGTTAAGAACTTAATTCGTTCTGGAGGTCTGTTCTTAACCTGAAACTGTTCTTAACCTGAAGCACCACTTTAGCTAATGGGGCCTCCCACTGCCGCCACACCGCTACTGTGCGATTTCTGTTCGCATCCTAAAGCAAAGTTCTTAACCCGAGGTAATATTTCTGGGTTAGCAGAGTCTGTAACCTGAAGCATATGTAACCTGAAGCGTCTGTAACCTGAGGTACCACTGTATTCTGGCTATTCTCTGTGTTGTAAGAAACAGGGTCTGAAGAGAAGCAATACCACTCAGCACTACGCTGTCTATTATCATTGTTATGACTACTGCTATTATTACTATTGTTGTTATTTATTAATGCACACTGTCCTTCCTCTGAAGATCACTGGGCAGTTCACAACATTAAAATTGCAAAATGAAAACACATAATACATATTAAAAGAAAAACCAAAATGAACCAATAACCTCCCTTCCACAAACTCATTTAAAAGGATATACATACAGTGGCACCTCAGGTTACAAACGCTTCAGGTTACAGACTCCGCTAACCCAGAAATATTATCTCGGGTTAAGAACTTTGCTTCAGGATGAGAACAGAAATCGTGCTCTGGCAGTGCGGCGGCAGCAGGAGGGCCCATTAGCTAAAGTTTTTACCCACAGCGCCACCCACGTCCCAAAACAGCAGTAGATAAATGAAAATTCCAGGAGGTATACCAAGGCTATTATGTGAGACACTAGGAAATGCTCTCAGGGCTCTGTAGCAGTGGACCTCATGTGAATTATTGACCTGATCCTGACATAACCTACACTGCCTGGGCCTGGAACATGTTTTCCTATGACTATTCTGTAATTCGTATCCTGACCTTTTTATATCCAGGAATTGATCAGTTCTTAAACTTCTGTCTGCTGTTGAATCAATGGAGTTCACTTCCTAATCAGAGTTACATGCCATGCCTCAACATGAGTTTGGTTCTTAATAATAATAATAATAATAATAATAATTTATTATTTATACCCCGCCCATCTGGCTGAAGTATTGGTATTTTATCACTACAGTGGTACCTTGGGTTAAGTACTTAATTCGTTCCGGAGGTCCATTCTGAACCTGAATCACCACTTTAACTAATGGGGCCTCCCGCTGCCTCCACGCCGCCGGAGCCCGATTTCTGTTCTTATCCTGAAGCAAAGTTCTTAACCTGAAGCACTATTTCTGAGTTAGCGGAGTGTGTAACCTGAAGCGTATGTAACCTGAAGCATATGTAACCCGAGGTACCACTGTATTTTACTTTGGCCGGAAATAAAGAGCTTTCCATTACCGAGTTTCAAAGCAATAGATCCTGGCCTTGTGTCAAAAATATTTCATTTACTACATTTCTAAACCAGCTGTGCAATCAAGTTCTCTCGGCAAAGAATATAGCAGATGCTGGTGCCAGCCCTGAGCTGTCATAATTGGATTCTGAAGAAGGAGAAAAGTGCAAAGTTAGGGGAAGGAAAGAGACAGTGTTAGAAACTAAGATATGAAAGCGAAGAGCTAAATGGTACCTTAAGCGTAGGTTACGGGCGCAACAACAGAATCTCTGGGTGCGCTTTTCTTATAACAAGAATACAAAGCTGAAAATGAATGAACTGCAACTAAAATATTATGTTCATTTTTCACATGGTTTAGTCCAGTGGCTCCCAATCTTTGGGGGGGGGGGGAATGCCCCACCTGAGCATCTCTAAAACCCTGATGCTTTCCCCCGTGACATACAATTCTTATTACACTCATACCTTGGAAGTCAAACGGAATCCTTTCCAGAAGTCCGTTTGACTTCCAAAACATTCAGAAATCAAAATGCAGCTTCTGATGGCTGCAGGAGCTTCCAATCAGAAGCCATGTAAGCTGCACCGGACATTCGGCTTCTGAAAATCATTCAATAACCGGAACGCTCACTTCCGGGAGCCGATTTGGTATGACCGTATTCAAAATGCAAACTCTTGTTCACGTGGAGGAAGCATAAAAGGCCATTAACTTAAAAGACGCCTGCTTCTTGGGAGAAAAGCGATGACAAACCTAGACAGCATCTTAAAAAGCAGAGACATCGCCTTGCCAACAAAGGTCCGTATAGTTAAAGCTCTGGTTTTCCCAGTAGTGATGTATGGAAGTGAGAGCTGGACCATAAAGAAGGCTGATCGCCGAAGAATTGATGCTTTTGAATTATAGTGCTGGAGGAGACTCTTGAGAGTCCCATGGACTGCAAGAAGATCAAACCTGTCTATTCTGAAGGAAATCAACCCTGAGTGCTCACTGGAAGGACAGATCCTGAAGCTGACGCTCCAATACTTTGGCCACCTCATGAGAAGAGAAGACTCCCTGGAAAAGCCCCTGATGTTGGGAAAGATGGAGGGCACAAGGAGAAGGGGACGACAGAGGACGAGATGGTTGGATAGTGTTCTTGAAGCTACCAGCATGAGTTTGACCAAACTGCGGGAGGCAGAGGAAGACAGGAGCGCCTGGCGTGCTCTGGTCCAGGGGGTCACCAAGAGGCGGACACGACTAAGCAACAACAACAGCAATTCATTCTCGAACTGCCTCCCTTAAAAATCAAATTGCCCCCCTGTGGGGCATCTGACCCACGCTGGCAACCCTGGGGTTAGTTCTTTCCCTGACCACCCCGTTAATACAGTGGTACCTTGGGTTACATACGCTTCAGGTTACAGAATCCGCTAACCCAGAAATAGTGCTTCAGGTTAAGAACTTTGCTTCAGGGTGAGAACAGAAATCGTGCTCCCGCGGTGTAGCGGCAGCAGGAGGCCCCATTAGCTAAAGTGGTGGTTCAGGGTAAGAACAGTTTCAGGTCAAGAACGGACCTCCGGAATGAATTAAGTTCTTAACCCGAGGTGCCACTGTATTCTCAAGAGGGTCTCCTCTCCAGTCTTCAGAGAGCAGCTCGAAGTGGGGAGGCAGAAAAAGCTCCTCCTTTCCTTCCACTCTGCAGTTTTAATCCGAAATCCTGCGCCCAGAGCTCGCAAACCGGGAGTTTCAATGAGATTCCCTGTCCCAAAATGCACCTGGAAAGAGGGGAGTTTCGAAGGCTGCCAGCAGCCTCTCGCTAAGCAATTCCGTGGGGCTACCTTTGAAGGTGACCCGGAAACTACAACTAAAGCAGAATGCGGCAGCCAGACTGGTGACTGGGAGCGGCCGCCGAGACCATATAACACCGGTCTTGAAAGACCTACATTGGCTCCCGGTACGTTTCCGAGCACAATTCAAAGTGCCGGTGCTGACCTTTAAAGCCCTAAACAGCCTCGGTCCAGTATACCTGAAGGAGCATCTCCACCCCCATTGTTCTGCCCGGACGCTGAGGTCCAGCGCTGAGGGCCTTCTGGTGGTTCCCTCATTGCGAGAAGCTAAGCTACGGGGAACCAGGCAGAGGGCCTTCTCGGTGGTGGCACCCGGCCTGTGGAACGCTCTACCACCAGATGTCAAAGAGAGAAAAAACTACCAAACTGTTAGAAGACATCTGAAGGCAGCCCTGTTCAGGGAAGCTTTTAATGTTTAATAGGTTATTGTATTTTAGTGTTCTGTTGGAAGCCTCCCAGAGTGGCTAGTATGGGCCAGATGGGCGGGGTATAAATAATAATAATAATAATTATTATTATTATTATTATTATTATTATTATTATTATTATTCCGTGTGGGGCAAAGCAAGGAAGCAAAACAAAGCCAGCCTCCTCCATGCCCTAGATGGAGAGAGAGGCCGCACCCGCAACTGGGGCCGAGGGCTGAAGAGGTTTCTCAGGAAGCCAAGAGACTCCTGAGCCTCCAGAGGAAAAGCAGCGGAGGGAAAACTCCCCTTTCGAGCAAAAACATGAGGCGACGGCTGCCTTTGCCTCAGGGACGCGGCTTCCCATAACTTCTGGTCTGCGAGGTTTCCTCGCTTTATGTCAGTTCCAGGAATTCGGCGCTTCCGGTGCCTTCTCTGCTCACACGAAAACCCTGGACGGGGCTCTTTTCTGCCCCATTTCTCCCCGCGAGTCCCTCACTTACCGCGGCCACCAAGACTGGGAAGAGCCCCAGCGGGGCCATGGCGCTGGGCCCGGCTCAAAGCATCTGCGGACCAGGCCCGGCTCCGTCTCCTCAGACCAGGCCTCTCTCGGGCAGCCAGAGAGCGAAACCTGCTCGCCTGGTAATAATCCAAGTTCCCCAAAGCGCAGGAAGGCCGGAGATGGCGAGGGAAAGGGAGGAGGAGACTTCAATTCCCTCCCACAGGCCGCGCGCAGCCTTTCCCGGCTCCATTAGTCACGCCAGCCAGGCGCTGCTTAACCCATAAACGCGCCAGAAAAGAGGGAGGACGAAGCTCCTGAGGCGGCTTTTCCTCCCCGGCTCCAGTTTGGCTTCCCTCACGAAAGGCTGCTTCGCCTGGGCAATGGCCCTGATGATAAATCCAGGGATAAATCCAGTGATAAAACGCAGGGATACGCAAAGCCCTCAACATTTTGCCTCATTGAGGGGCAGGATTTCAATAGGAGTAGGAAAGGGAGAGGACCCCCAAACTTATTCTTTTTTTAAAGAAAAAAAGCACTGGATAAATCCATCAGCTCTCCTTTCCTTTTTAAAAAATCATTTTTATTTGATTTTACAGATATAAATATATAACAAAACCAAATATGCAGTGCTTTTTCCTGTATACTCCTAAACATTTTGTGAATCTTAAGTTTGGCCTCACTGAGGGGCAGGATTTCAATAGGAGTAGGAAAGGGAGAGGACCCCCAAACTTTTAAAAGTAAAACAGCACTGGATAAATCATCATCAGTCTTTATTACAGTCCAGAGACCCAACAAATCGTTACAAAGCAATACGCAATTCATACAGCCTACCTCCAGGTTAAACAAGCATCTTGTTCAGAATATAGGGCTCATTGGTTCTTGCAACCACCGATAAAAACTTTGCCACTGCTAATAAATCCATCAGCTCTCCTTTCCTTTTTTAAAAAAATCATTTTTATTTGATTTTACAGATATAAATTTATAACAAAGCCAAATATGCAGTGCTTTTTTCTGGGGGGACACAGCGGGACGCACACCCCTCAACATTTTATGAATCTAGGTTTGGCCTCATGGAGGGGCGGTATTTCAATATGAGTAGGAAGAGGAGAGTACCTCTAAACATTTTTAAAGAAAAAAGCACTGCAAATACGTATCCATATATAGAGTTTTCCTTGCATCTCGAGACTCCCCCCCCATCCCCTCCATGAGTCCTATTGTCAATGTTTCCAACTGCATATTATTTCATAATTCATATTTTATATCTATCCACATTGTCCATAGTATTTGTTACATTACAAGTGAGATTAAAATTCTGCTAATGTTTTAATCTGTTTACAATGGTCTCCTAAGTAAATTATAATTTCCCCCCAATATTTCTTGAAATTTTTATCTTCTTGGTTCCAGAGCTTTCTGGTCAGTTTTGCAATTTCAGCATAGTCTAACAACTTGGTTTGCCATTCCTATCTGGTAGGGTATCGGCTCCCCTTTCCAAGCCATCCGACAGTTCATGGCATGGAGCCTTGTAAGCTTCTTGCATTTGAGCTAAGAATCTAGTAATAAACAGAGAACTTATTGTTTTTTTCAGATATAAAACCACCTATTAAGGACTTGCATTTAAAGCCAAATGGTGCTCCCTGCAGCACTGCAATGGTTCTATATTCTGACCACACAAGCTATTCTTCATGCCCCAAATAACTCTTAAGACATTGCTATTATTTATGTGTTTATGGCAATGACAAACCTCATAAAAAGCAGAGACATCACCTTGCCAACAAAGGTCCATATAGTTCAAGCTATGGTTTTCCCAGTAGTGATGTATGGAAGTGAGAGCTGGACCATAAAGAAGGCTGATTGCTGAAGAATGGATGCTTCTGAATTCTGGTGCTGGAGGAGACTCTTGAGAGTCCCATGGACTGCAAGAAGATCAAACCTCTCCATTCTGAAGGAAATCAGCCCTGAGTGCTCACTGGAAGGACAGATCCTGAAGCTGAGGCTCCAAGACTTTGGCCACCTCATGAGAAGAGAAGACTCCCTGGAAAAGACCCTGATGTTGCGAAAGAGGGAGGGCACAAGGAGAAGGGGATGACGGAGGACGAGATGGTGGGACAGTGTTCTCGAAGCTACGAACATGAGGCAGTGGAAGACAGGAGGGCCCGGCGTGCTCTGGTCCAGGGGGTCATGAAGAGGCAGACACGACTAAACAACAACAATGTGTTTATGAGAAGGCCAATTTGGTCTGTATCACGGAGACCTGGGTGGGTGAACAGACAGAAGCTCATCTCACCCAGTTGTGCCCACCTGTGTATTCGACAAAGCATCAGGACAGACTTGTGGACTGGGGGCGGGGGGGGGGCGTAGAGAGATTTTCTTTCTTACTCCAGATTTTCTGACCAGCTGAATGGAGAGTAAATATTAGGGATTCTGCTGGTTTGCCACCTGCCTCATTGCCAGCAGTCACCCTACCTGAGCTGGTCTCATAGGCAGGCTTGAGGACTCTCAGGCTGCTGGTTGTGGTGGGCTTCAATATCCATGCTGAGGTGGCTCAGGACTTCATGTCTGCCACATGTCACAGCCCAACACATATTGCAGACTGCATTCTGAAGAGGGTGATCTGAAAGTTGGGGGATATTGACGTCACTCCCGTGTCCTGGTCAAATCATTCAGGCTTTGACACCAAAATTACCCTGGTCACCTTATATGATGACCTCTGTCAGGAGATATAGGGGAGATGCAACCCTGTTAATCCTCCTTGACCTCCATACTGTATGCACCAGTAAAAAAGGTAAAAGGACCCCTGGACGGTTAAGTCCAGTCAAAGGCGACTCTGGGGTTGTGGCGCTCATCTCGCTTTCAGGCCGAGGTAGCCAGCGTTTCTCCACAGACAGCTTTCCGGGTCATGTGGTCAGCATGATTAAACCCCTTCTGGCACAATGGGACATCGTGACGGAAGCCAGAGTGCATGGAAACGCTGTTTACCTTCCTGCCACAGCGGTACCTATTTATCTACTTGCACTGGCGTGGTTTTGAACTGATAGGTTGGCAGGAGCTGGGACAGGGCAACAGGAGCTCATTCCATTGCAGGGATTCGAACCGCCGACCTTCTGATCAGCAAGCCCAAGAGGCTCAGTGATTTAGACCACAGCGCCACCCACATCCCCTTTACCATATGTACATCAGTGCTCCCTGCTGGTGAGTACTGTAACAAAAAATGCACTGGTTGCATCTCTGCTGCTATTGATTTTGCATGACTTGAGTTTGTTTGATCACCAGCACCAGGAAACCTCTTGAATGCACTGGGAAGTTCTTTGTTTCTGTCTGTTCCCGATCCTGCTATCCTGAAGCACCATGTGGGCTGCATTTCTCAGGTATGCCTGTGTGTGTCTTTGTAGTTCTGAGTTTCTGCCATTGCTGACCCAGGCCGCTCCTGCAGCAACCATGGGCATAGCCAAGGGGACCAGCTGTCAAGTAAAACAATAGAAATACTCAACCAACTGACCAATCATGTCAGTTCTGCCCCCCAAAAGTCCTTTCCCCCCTCCCAACAATGTCTTGCCTCCTCTAACAAAAATCCTGGCTACGCCCATGGCAGCAACCGTGTTTTTACTTCATTCCAGAAAACAGTGAAGTAAGAATGGATAAAGCAGGGAGACTTAGGAATGGCAGGGAGCAGCTTGCTGCTAATACTCTCTGATCAAGGAATCTGGTTGTACAGTGGCCAAAACTAGATGAGGGGGAGCAGAAATTCGACAGGAGGCCAGAAGGTGAAATGTTTTATTTTAAATATTTCTATTTTTAAAATGAAATGTTTTACAGGTGGTTTCAACAATGCCACAAATGGGGCGAAAACTCTTCTCCATTGCAGAGATCCATAGCTCCAGGGATACAGCCGTTCCTCGCTTCCTATTTACTAAGAGGCCGATAAGGGAATCTGTGGGGAAACATTCAAAAATAATTAATGGTGAATAACACTGTCCAGTAAACCAGTTCCTGCAATGGGGAATTTTCCTATTGGCTACTGATTCTCCACTTTCCACTAAAAAGAAAATGTAATGATATTCTGGGCTTTACCCCCCCAAATCATCTCCTGCTCTGGATATGAGAGAAGCAAGTCAAGGTCAAATAAGAGAGACCTGGAGGTCTGTAACCCCCCCCCCCCATGCCTGAAGTTCCCCATCCTATTATTCCAGAACTCACTTGAATAATTTTTGTTTCTGAGCCCGATGTCGCAGTCTGTCTGGCAATTTGGCTGACTGCAACTGAAACAGGAAAAAGTAGGCCTTAGTTGCACAGGAAATAAATACTGCTTTACAGCTCCTTTATAGTTCCTCCTATTTCATTGCCCCCTTGAATCTCTGCTCAGAGAAAGGAGTGGTTTGGGGAAGTCAGGATCTTGCACACTATTTTGTGACGTTTTGGTTGGTTTAACAAAGTTCTGCCTTGGGTAAAGCCACCTAATTTGGCTTCTATATTTGCTCCTTTTACCTAGCAGGGAAGATTGGCAGGCAGGAGGAAAAGATATTGAAGCTTTTGCATGTGCTCAGCAATTCTCCCCTGCAAAGGCTCTCAAAAGCTGTCCAAGTGCCAGCCAGAAGTATGCCTGGTTTAATACTATTGCTTTATGAACATGGCATTGAGAATCCTATCATCATCTGAAGTATTATTCGTCTTGTTTTATGTTGTTTATACCCGCCTTCCCCCCCCCCCAAAAGGGAGTAAAGATTTGTCCAATTGAGTGCTAAAAACAGTTGGGGGGGGGGTAGCAGGACAAGAGGAAGTGTGGATAAACTCTTAGTAAGGGCTAAACCATGGGTAGGCAAAGTAAGGCCCAGGGGCTGGATCCGGCCCAATTGCCTTCTAAATCCAGCCTGTAGACGGTCCGGGAATCAGCATGTTTTTACATGAGTAGAATGTATGCTTTTATTTAAAATGCATCTCTGGGTTATTTGTGGGACATAGGAATTGGTTCATTCCCACCACCCCAAAAAAATATAGTCCGGCCCCCCACAAGGTCTGAGGGACAGTGGACCGGCCCCCTGCTGAAAACATTTGCTGACCCCTGGGCTAAACCCTTAGGATACTGTTTTTCTACAAAGATGTACTCCCACCTTTTATGCAGGTAAGACAGATAACAAGGTTTCCCCCACCTTCTGCATGGGTAGCATTTGTTTTTGGGAGAAAAAACCCATGGAGGCACTCTCACATACTGTGTCACTGAATTTGGTACCTAGAAAGAAAAGATAAGTGAGAGAAGGAGATATTTTATTTCAGTGATTTGGATCTCACTCAAACACAGTAGCACCTAAGCAGTGTTTATTATCTGGGGACAAGTTAGATGTGATGCAGAAGTTCCCCATTCAGGATCACTTGTGGCTCTAAAGGCAATTCAGCAACAGCAGAAGGGGGCCAAAATCTGATCAACATTTCCCATATGCATTAGGAACAAATTGCAGGAGGTCCTGATCACAGATCTCCTGTGTCAACACATTTAACTGTGCCCTCTGCAGGGCGAAAAGAGAATGGGTGAATTAACAGCATGGTTAGAAGAAAAGGAATCTGTTCCGACAGTGACGCAGGACGACGGAACTGTTCAACCACTTCCATCATTGAAAACAAGCACCAAATAGTTACATATCAAAGGGGAAAGATGCGTCATTTTGCATTTAAAAAGCAAGATAAGACTGCAATTCTATGGATGTTTACTTGAAGGTGAACTCCATTGAGTAAAGTAGGGGTTACCTCTGAGTAAACATGCATAGACATGGTTGCATATAATTGAAAATTATTATTTTCTAATGTTCAATCTATACTGAAAGTTTTTTTTTTTTTAAATTACAGCTGAATGAAGATTTTAGCTTCTTTCAACTTTGGATTTTGGAATTTGTTAAAAATTCCTCATGTTATGGCTCATCTGTTTGCTCATAATGTTATAATAGACAATTTATTGCATTCCTAATATTAAAGTAAGATTATGGAACTGCAGAATAATTACTAGCTCCTGATATCATTTTTGCTTCAATTTATTAGGCTTTCTAAATCGAAACTTTGTAGACAAAATAGCTAATTTTGATTACTGTTAAGTCCTCCTAAAATCTCCCCAGATAAAATTAGATATATATACCACAACTAAATATTTTGGAGCTTCCTTGGGAAAAATAAAGGTATTGTGTCCCTTAAAAAAAACCACCCCCAAAAAACCACAATGAAATGCAGCAGGGAGCTCAAAATTCTAGCCCAGGGGAACAAAATGTGGTGCTCTCCAGGTGTTTGGTTTTTTTAACTCCGCTTTGTCCCGGATCTTAAAGAAGTCAATCGGAAATTGCTCACTGAGCGCTAAAGAGCAGCTACCCCACCCCCAAAACCAGTGGTAAAACCATGAATTGCAAATATGTTTTTCTGTTATGCTCTTATGTGACATGGCTCAAATGAAACAATTACTCTTGCCTTATTGGTTGAAATATTTTGTTCTTTCAGTTGAGAGAAGAAGTGTTTCAGGTAACGAACATGGATTTGTTTGGGGAAGAAAAGCGCATGCATTTAGAAGCGCAAATTCCTCACATTTTAAAAGTTTCTGTGTGTTGGTTTAGTTTCTTTGGCATTGGATGAGCAGGTGTTATTGAGTTCAAAAGTGTATGTCATGTGGCGGGGTTCTAAGTGAGAGATATGGAGTCAGTCTTGTCTGAAAGCCATACTTGGAATATCTTACATGGAAGTTGGAACTTTAAACATCATTTAAAAATTCAACATAAGCACTAGTGCTATATTAGCACTAGGATTGTGTAGGAACAAAGGAATGTTTATGTTGATTAAACCTACATTTTATATACTCTGGTTTGGGATGTTTCACTTATTTGTTAGAGTCTGCGTCGTTCATATATAAAGTTTGAGAAGCTTGAATTAAATGCCAGCAGGAGAACTCAAAATTCTAGGCCAGGGGTAGACAATGTGCTGCTCTCCATATGTGGCATTAAGGGGGCATTGTGTAAGTTTCCAGGTGTCAGTTTTATGTACCAAGCTAAGAGTACATCCTGTAGTCAGAATAAGTGCTGGAGGAATCTTTGGTGTGGGTTCAGAACAAGGACATAGCATGTTTAAGAGAACATTCTCTGCTTAAGAAGACTCTTAAGAGAGTTAATAGGTTAGATTTTAAGGTATAGAAGTTATTTTAATGTCTTCAGGGTGTTTTTGCCTTTTAAAGAGTAACCCATTAAGTTGAGAGTTATAATAAGAGAGATTAAGAGTCATTAGAAGTGAGGTAGGAAGGCATACAAGTGGAGCTGAGCACCATTCCTTGAATCTGCTCCTTCACCAGTGGAGACTCCCTTACTTTGCTTCCGAGTTTGTTAAGTCCATGAGCTTTTGCTGTGAAAGGGTGTGAATGCTTACTTGTTTGTTTTCTGCTAAGCAAAATGAAAACCTGTATTGGATATCTGTCTGTCTCTCTGTGGGTTATCAGTGGTGATCCGTCTCTGCTGAAGCCTCAATGTATGGGGAAGGATTGTTGGGAACTCAGCGATGGTTCCCCCTTAGTCGGGCCCAGAGTTGGCAGCAACTTTAATTTTCATCCCTAGCACTTCCCCCGTCCACAGATATACAGAAAATAATGGATGTGTTTCAGTAAGGAGGCAACGGTACTCTACAATAGCACACTTTCCTGGTGAGGTTAAAAACTGCAGCCCTACCACCTCAAAATATCACCGACCACCACTGTCTTTTTGTTTGTACTCTGGGAAGCTTGGGCACTATATAAATGCATCCCCATCACCAGCATTCAAATTTAATACTGCCTTAAGGGTGCTGGGCTTAAGGACATATCACGTTAAAATTAAAACATAAAGCTGGAGAGGAGAGGAAGGGTTAAAAATAAGGAGAATTGCTATCATAGGACAAGGAGAGTTGAAGGAATTCAATTTTGCCAGCACACACAGCTTGCAACAAAGACAAATGCTTTGCAGTTGCTGTAGGGGTGAGAGAGCCTGTTCCTAGTATGAATGAATGAATTTGTGGGAGGTAGTAACGTTTTTAACTCATTGATTCTGTCCTAATTTCACTCACAAGGTTGCTGGATTCTTCCATCGGGACAGTCACTGCAGCTCTTGCACATAAAGTCAAGACTGCGGCTACTTTGATATTGATCACTGCCGCAACCGCAAACTGTGTCGCTCTCACTGGTGCATTTGGAGACTTCTATTTGTCCAAAGGCTAAGAGGAAAGAGAGGAAGAGTTGGTTAATTCTACATGGGCCATTAATGCTCGAGAAACAAGTAACCTGCAGTCGATCCACATATGCAACATTCCAAATGCAGGGGCCTTTTTGCTTACTCCTATCCGAAACACAGACATGAACACACACAGAGAAAGGACTTACTCCGACAGCACTGAAGGCATCCGAGACACCTTTCAGAGAAATGATCTTCAGGCATGAAGGAACCCTCAGGGCATGCTGAGCACTTAGATGTCTCATCCGCGTTTAAACAGTGTTGTGCAATGTACGTTCCTGCAAAAGAATTATCCAAGAGGAAGTAGGAAAAAGTCATTCAGTGAGACAAGAAATTCAAGGCTGAGCATAGAATGAAAGTTTCCGTACAGTCAAACCTCAGTTGTCGATTGCAATCTGTTCCGGAAGACTGTTCGACTTCCAAAACATTCGACAACCCAAGGGAAAGCATGGACGAAGCCTAATTATATATGGAATTTTATATTTATCTAGTCTTTAGGTAAGATCTATTTACTTTTCTGCTGAGATAGGATAAAAGGGCTGCAAGAACTCCTTCATTACAAGTGTATTCCATATTTTCATATACAGTCGTACCTTGGTTTTCAAACAGCTTAGTTCTCGAAGGTTTTGGCTCTCGAACACCGCAAACCCGGAAGTGAGTGTTCTGGTTTGCGAACTATTTTTGGAAGCCAAACGTCCGATGGGGCTTCCGCGGCTTCTGAGTGGCTGCAGGAAGCCGCGCTTTGGTTTCTGAAGATTTTGGAAGTCGGACGGACTTCCAGAACGGATTCCATTTGACTTCCGAGGTGCGACTGTCCTCCAGAGGAGTACGTTTTCCCAAAACTGGATTATTTACGTTTCTAAGAATCAGGGGGTACACAGAAACAGGAAATCACAACTAACAGTTATTACTCTGTTTTACATTCTGTCATACCTCTGGGGCATTTAAGGCAGCAGTGGGTTTCATCCGGGTGACGATAGTATCCTTCTGAGCATTTCAGCTCCCTCTTTTGTATACCACTGGAGTGGCTGAGGGCATCCTTATCCACAACTGATGCAGGGATAGGTTTAGCAGCAGGGATGAGGGGTTCCCCTGTGTCTGTTTGAACGAGGTTCAAGTTGATCTGCAAAGAGGGGGGAAACAAAACCCAGCATATAGAGGCAAACTACTTTTCATCAAGAATGGCTCAGTTTCGGGAATCCACCACACAAGCCAGAAGGCGAACGTTTACAGAGCCTTTCTGTTTGCAGAAAAAATACTGACTTAGCCAGTGCTTTTTTCCCCTGGGGGTACGCAGGGGTACGCATACCTCTAAACATTTTGTGAATCTTTGCACTTTTGTCCATTTACTGTATTTTCCCCGATTTGAACTATAAAATGGAGATTTTCTTGAGTCAAAATGAGAGTACCTCTAAACATTTTTTAAAGAGAAAAAGCACTGGACTTAGCTCTTTTCTCCCAGCCTCGATGACCCGTTTCCTTCGGGTTTCTCACTTACCATCGCCACTAAAACTGGGACCACCTCCAAAAGAGCCATAGTTTTTGCCCAACTTGTCCCTTACACCTCCAGGCAGGACCCTCACTCTGTCACCTCTCACAGGACCTCTGCAGGCAAAGAGAGTGAAATTTGCTTGTCTGGTAAACGAAGTTCTTTATAACACAGGAAGCCAAAAAAAAATATGATGGAAAGGGTGGAGACTTGAATTCCCACCCACAGGACACAGTTAGCCTTTTCCCACCTCCACAGTGCCTTGAAAGGACTCTGCTTTGTCATATGAAGAAGGTGGTGAACCCAGAAACTCCACAAATGGACATGGGCGTGGGCAGGATTTATACTGGGTGGGGGGCAGGTAGCTGGATTTATGGGGGGGGGGCAGGAGACCCACCTATCAACACCCTCTGTGTGGCTCCGTCTAGCAGATTTGGAATGAAATATCACAACAACACTTGTTTTAAATTACAGTGGAACCTCAGTTTTCAAGTGTCTCAGAAGCCAAAGGTTTTGGTTTTCAAGTGCCAAAAACCTGAAAGTATCTGCTTCCATTTTTGAACGTGCCTCAGAAGTTTTTTTATTTTCTCAATGGATTTTGTCGACCACCAATTGCGTCTCAGTTTTCAAAAGTTTCAACAGTTGAATGGTCTTCCGGAACGGATTACATTGAAAAACCAAGGTTCCACTGTACTTTCTTTTAACCCCGAAGTGCTCAGAAAAATCTCTCAAAGTCTTTCTACAATTTCTACTTTCAGTTACAGTATTTTTTATTTGTTTTCTTGATTTAGTGGTGGCAACTGCCCCCTCCTTGGCCACAACCATGTTAGGAGAGTACATTAAAAAATTGTATGGCTATTTTCTGCATTGATCTGCACACATGGGATACAGTGGTACCTCGGGTTACATACGCTTCAGGTTACAGACTCCGTTAGCCCAGAAATATTACCTTGGGTTAAGAACTTTGCTTCAGGATGAGAACAGAAATCGTGCAGCGGCAGCAGCGGGAGGCCCCATTAGCTAAAGTGGTGCTTCAGGTTAAGAACAGTTTCAGTTTAAGAATGGACCTCCGGAACGAAATAAGTACTTAACCTGAGGTACCGCTGTACTGGCAAAAGTTCCTTCTGACTCTCCCCACCTCCTCCATAAATTTAGCACGTCGTTCTTAAGTTCTGTTCTTCCTGGTTCTCTTCACATATCTACTTCATGACATAGTCCTAGTAGACCATCAAATGTGCCCGGCTTGGCAAGTGTAGGAATTGTGAAAGCTACTTTGGTCTAGCAAAAGTCCAGAAAGATGCAACTTGTGTATTACGCATTTTGGTGTTTTTATATTGTCAACCACCTCGTGATGCTCAGGTGAAAGGCGGTATAGAAATTATAGTAGGGCCCAGCGATGGAAAGAGGGGAGGCCGACAAAAGCGAACTGGAAGATGAAACTATTAGAGTATGAAGAGATGGCAAGACTGACAGGGAAAATCAGAAATCAGGAAGATCAAAACTTCAATAGGGAATGGGACAAAATGCATACTGTACTTAAAAGATCACTGTAATCACATGAGTTCTTTGGCAGGCTTTTAGTAACTCCTGCAATGTCCCACAAAGACTTTGGATACTTTGGAGGGCCATAATGTGGAGGAACGATAATATGCATTTGATTTAGATATACAAAGGACCCCCGGAGGGTAGGAGGGAAATCATAAGATTCGGAAGAATCTCGTTTGATTTTAAAATTCAAATGTGGTAAATGTGAGATTTATTTTGTAAAACCAATAAAAAATATTTTAAAAGAAAAAAGGGGAAAGTAATTATAGTAGTAGTAACAACAACAACATAGACTATGATCAACATCAAAAAACCGAAGATCCTGGCCACTGGTCCCATCACCTCCTGGCAAATAGAAGGGGAAGAAATGGAGGCAGTGAGAGGTTTTACTTTCTTGGCTCCGTGATCACTGCAGATGGTGACAGCAGCCACGAAATTAAAAGACGCCTGCTTCTTGGGACAAAAGCAATGACAAACCTAGACAGCATCTTAAAAAGCAGAGACATCACCTTGCCAACAAAGGTCCGTATAGTAAAAGCTCTGGTTTTCCCAGTTGTGATGTATGGAAGTGAGAGCTGGACCATAAAGAAGGCTGATCGCCGATGAATGGATGCTTTTGGATTCTGGTGCTGGAGGAGACTCTTGAGAGTCCCATGGACTGCAAGAAGATCAAACCTCTCCATTCTGAAGGAAATCAGCCCTGAGTGCTCACTGGAAGGACAGGTTGTGAAGCTGAGGCTCCAATACTTTGGCCACCTCATGAGAAGAGAAGACTCCCTGGAAAAGACCCTGATGTTGGGAAAGATGGAGGGCACAAGGAGAAGGGGACGACAGAGGACAAGATGGTGGGACAGTTGTCTCGAAGCTACCAGCATGAGGGAGGCAGTGGCAGAA